>NC_073262.2:113350984-113654015 GCF_029289425.2 Pan paniscus | reverse complement strand
CAGGAGAATATGTGCATATGGGCAAAAATATAATTGCAGAGATTTAAGTGCATAAAAGTAAAAATGAAATGTCTCTATCTCAGAATGGTGGAGTTTAAAAAGCTTCCAAAAGGGTAATATTTGCATTGAAGCGTGGAGATGAGAGATTTCATTAAGAATAAAAGCATGCTCAATGCAAAGAGACATGATTAATGCACAGACATGCTAATTGTTTAACATAGTCACCTAAAATTCAGATTCTAGGGAAGTCTCTGGTTGATCTATCTTACGTCATGTGTTCATGGCTTGGCTAAGAAAAAAAAGAACATTGTGATTGACAGCAACATCAATATTATTGCAATTATGAAGGATGCCTATCTGAGAGAGATAGAATGAAGAATGAGAAGTAATGCTGGAACAGAAAAAAAAAAATAAAATATAGTTTTAAGTAAAGTCATACCAAAATGACTAAGGTTTTGTATGTCATATCAGTTGTCTGGCTTTAATTGTCAAATTGATGTAGAACCAACTAAAGGAATTTAAGAATTGAGTGACAGGTGCAGACTGCAGTTTAGAAAAATCTCTCTTTCTCCCACAGTATCATACAGGATGGACTCATTAGAACTTGAAGCAGGGATCTCTTAGGGAGCTATTGCTATAATTTAGTTGAAATATGAGGAAGCCACAATAAAAATCAGCAGTCGAGGTTAAGACAAGGAGAGCAGCACTCCCAGATATGTAGAGAACATATAATAAAGCAGTGTGTAGGGATCAGTAGGGTGATAGATGTGAGTACAAAGGAGAAATGCAAGCTGACTTAGGAGTCCTGCCTTTGGTGGATGGGTGGATGGTGGTGCCAGAGATTAGGGGGAAGAGGAAGGGAAAGCAGGTTTCCATGAAATGGTGAAGGTGGCAATGAGCTCAGTCCTCAGTTACCCAGAGCTCTCTCCACTATCTTTGTGTCCTGAAGAGCAATATTTCAAAAAGCAAAACCATTTTTTGATTAGAAATACCCGACAAACCAAATGCCACCAAGGGTCATATCATTCCTAGGAGTGAGGTCATCACTGCATATTTAATTTGAGTTAAATCAGTTTTAAAAGAGTGTATAGTTAACACACATTGTAATATTTAACAGGGTATTTTCAAATAAATAACTGTTGGAAATAGTATAATATCACAAAATTATCGAATAATGATATATAAAATTGATAGATAAAAAGCGTATTTTTTAAAAACGGAAAAAAATATTTTTTTCATCCAAGCACCTACCATTAAAGGTAGAGCCATTGTTCAACTGCCACTGTATACACCAAGAGTACCTTCAGGCTCCTTTAGTTTCAAACATTTTATTTTTTCTCTTAACTAATTTCCGTAAGTTATCATAAATCCCAAGCTACATGGGTGTCCTAGATTTCATAACCAATTTCCACCTTTCTATTTTACTTGTTTGGCCCAAAACTATGAAACTGCATTTAACTCTGTCTGTGCTGAGAGTCACTATATAGCATTTTACATTTCCTTCCTATATGCCATGTCCATATAGCTAATTCTCATAGTCACTTTTAAATCCATTTTAAGGCACTGTAGGATATTCAGAAATAATCATTTTAACAAATTCAAATATAATTACACTTTGTTTTGAATTTAACTTTCAATTGTGATGATTTAAGCTGACCTAGAAAAAAATACAAATTTTTTATTCATTTATTTATTCATGCATGCTTCAGTTTGGGAAACATTAAGACCTGTATATGTGCAAGGCATTAGAAAATGAAAATATGAATAAGTAAAGATAAAGCATACATTCGAGTAACAGTAATATGAGATAAAATGTGAACTAACAACAATTTGAGAAAAAATAATAAATTCTGTTATGTTACTCCTCAAAAAGAGCAAATCACTTCCTCAACTGCTTACTGATAAGCACCATGCATTCAGATTGGTTTTTGATGTTGGAAGAAATAAAAGAACGGCAGAGGAAATGAGAAACTAACCAAGGTAATGCCTTTTAGGAAATAAATGTAAAATCTGAACAAATTATTTACATGAAAATGAGTATAACTTGAGTTTTTCTTTTTCAATTAAGCTTAATTTTTAATAACTTTGCACAGGAGAATGTTTTGAATTGAATTTTAAGATTAAAATTGAGAAAATATCAGATAAGTCATGCCTCTAAAACTGGTTATTATTTCACTCTTAGCAATTTTCTATACAATCCCATTTAATAGATGACAAGCACAATTTTGCCAGTTCTCTACTCAGGAAGTCAAGTCAATGTAAATTCCCAAAAGAGAAAAATAACAATAAATTCCATCTAGTCTTAATATGGAATATGCAAAAGTCTTTAGGGATCAAGAGAGCTTTGGTTAGATGGGATATAATTTAATCACATCACTGTATACCACAAATCATTTTTCATAAATTTTTATTTTAATGTAATTTCAAATTCATAGCAAAATTTCAAGAATATAAGGAACTTCCATATACACTTCCCCCACATTCACTAA
Organism: Pan paniscus; assembly: GCF_029289425.2. Taxonomy (NCBI): domain Eukaryota; kingdom Metazoa; phylum Chordata; class Mammalia; order Primates; family Hominidae; genus Pan; species Pan paniscus. Next base: position 113,651,526 of record NC_073262.2, on the reverse strand, counting down.
TTGTTTAGATGTTCTCCTATTTGTGTTCTCTCTCTCCAACAGATGCATAAACATATACACCTTCCCTCTCTAGATAGCTAGATGGATGAAAGTATACACACACACGGACATAGCTTTTTTTAAATCCATTCAGAAAAGTTGGAAATACTGTAGCTCTTAATTCCTAAGAACTTCCATATATATTTTTCAAAACTAGATATTTTCTTAGTTAACCATAGCAAAATGATCAAAATCAGAATATTTAAAATATAATATCTAATCTATACTCCATATTTGTTTTTAAATTATTCCAATAATGTCCTCTACAATTCTGTTTGCTGGTCAAGGATCCACTTCAGATTTATTTGCATTTATTTGTCATGTTTCATTAGTTCTTTAATATGCAACATTTCCCCAGTCTTTGTCTTTCTGGACCTTGATATTTTTTAGGGGTACAGTGTAATTATCTCACTGATTGGCAGGCATGTCATAGAAGTGATGTTGCGTCCCTTTTGGTTCATTGTATCAGGAGGCAGATTCTATGAATTTGTCTGAATATTAATAACTCTCATCACTTGGTTAAAATGGCCTCTACCAGATTTCTGCCCAATATATTTTTATACATTCTTCTTCTTTTTTTGAAATGGAGTCTCACTCTGTTGCCCAGGCTGGAGTAATACAGTGGCGCTATCTTGGCTCACTGCAACCTCTGCCTCCCAGGTTCAAGCAATTTTCCTGTCTCAGCCTCCTGAGTAGCTGGGATTACAGGCACGTGCCACCACGCCTGGCTAACTTCTGTATTTTTAGTAGAGATGGGGTTTTGCCATGTTGGTCAGGCTGGTCTCAAACTCCTGACCTTGTGATGCACCCGGCCCAGCCTCCCAAAGTGCTGGGATTACAGGCATGAGTCACCAAATATATATTAAGGTGATTTCCAATGATGAGTTGTTGAAGATTGTTTCTGATTTCCAGACATTTTTAAAAACTTATTTTCACAAAAAATCTGCACATGTATGTTTACAGTGGCTTTATTCATAATTACCAAAACTTGGAAGCAATCAAGATGTTCTTCAGTAGCCGAATGGGTAAACTGTGAAATATCCAGACAATAAAATACTATTCAATGATAAAAAAGAAATGAACTATCAAGCCATGAAAAGACAAGGAGGAATCTTAAATACATATTACTAAGTGAAAGAAGTCAATCCGAAAAGGCTACATATTGTTTAACTATATGACATTCTGGAAAGGGCAAAACTGTGGAGACAATAAAAGAACAAGTGATTGACAGGAGTGGGGGATTGGGAGATGGAGGAATAGGAAGAGCACAAAGGATTTTTAGGGCAGTGAAAATATTCCCTATGGTGCTGTAAAGGTGTTTACATGCCACTATACATTTGCCTAACCCATACAATGTACAACACCAAGAGTGAACTCTAACATAAACTATGGACTTTGGGCAGTTAGGATGTGATAACATAGATTCATCAGTTGTAACAAATGTACCCCTTTGGTGGGGGATGTTGTTAATGGGGAAGGTTATGCATGTGTTGGAGTAGTGGTTATATGGGAAATCATTGTACCTTTCTCTCAATTTTGCTTTGAACCTAAAACTATTATAAAAATACTCTTTAAAGTAAATATTCTTTACATTAAATAATCTGCTGTTGTGACCTTAAGACACATTCTAACAATGAGACAGAGTAGTCAAAATTAGACCATTTTATGTAGCTCAATTCAATTACACAAATATTTATCTGTGCGAAATATTATCAAGTAAAAGACACCTTGAACAAGTTACAATTTAGTAGGGAGCCAATCAGGTTAATAGACATCTATTCTGCCTCATATAAGCATCAAGTACCTCAGGAAGTATCCAGACTAACTATAGATAATATACACATTATATAGATAATATATAATTATAGATAATAAAAACATATATGTAATCAGGTTAGAACAAATTAAGTCATTCAAATATGGAGTATAGAAAGAAGGTGTTTTCTATTTTTCTTTTCTGTTGCCCATGCTGGAGTGCAGTGGCACCAACATGGTTCACTGCAACCTTGACCTCCTGGGGTCAAGAAATCCTCCTGCGTCAGCTTCCTGAGTAGCTGGGAACCCAGGCGCATGGCATCATGCCTAGATAATTAAAAAAAAAATTTTGTAGAGACAAGGTTGTTGCTGAGGCTGGTCTCAAACTCCTGGGCTCAAGCAATCCTCCGTCAGCCTTCCAAAGTGTTGGGATTACAGGCATGAGTCACTCACCATACCCGACCAGAAATTATTTTCAATATAATAAAATGCAAAAGCAGGAAAAATAAATGAGTAATTATGTAGAATATAGATTTTTTAAAAGTCTTGAAAATATTTAGGAAAGAGGCAATCCTGTTTCAGAAGCACATAAGTTATATGTTTAATAATAAATCTGGAAAGATAAGTTGGATAGAGATAGGTAGAGAACTTTGACTACTACAAGTAGAAATCTATACTTTTTTAAATCAAGTAATGGAAAATCATTGAAAACATTTGGACAGACCAGAACTATGATAAGTGTTGTAATTAGAGATAGGAATGGGCAGGTGGATAGAGAAAAATGGCAGATAGGAGGAAGGACTAAATTACAGCTCCCACTCAGTTGGACAGAGCAGTGTGTGGAGACTCACATTATGAGACTTTGCTCCAAGAACTACTGCAGGAACACACCAGGAAAGTCAAGAGAATCCACAGACCCTTTGAAGGAAGCAGATTGCTCCTGCAGGCCCCAGGAGACAGCCCCAAAACTGTGAGTGCCAAAAGTGTGAAAGTGTGAAACGGGGATTCTCCATCCCCAAACACACACCTTCACTGGGGGGACCTGAAGGTCCAGATCACAGGAGAAGGATTTGACCTTAACTGGAGCTGAGACAAATTTAGATAGCCAAGAAAAATACAGGGGTAGAAGAAGCAGTGGGAAGAGTCCTGTAGGCTCTCTCAGTCCCCAGGGAAGGCATTTCTGACTTTGTCTCACAGGGGTCCTTGAGGAGGGCTGCCAGAGGAACTTGGAAAAGACCACAGGGAGAAGGAAACTTCCAGCTGAACTTTGTAACAATTTCCACCTAACACGAAGTTTCCTGGACAAAACTCAGGGAAGGGAGGTGAATCCAGAGTGCAGACACAGCACAGAAGCCCCACAGCAGGTAGGGAGGCACAAAACCTGAAAGTCCTGCTTGCTTTCACAGCTGGGAAGCTGGTAGCCTGGGGCAAGTTCACAGCCCTGCTTACCTGCTGCCTGGAAACAAACTTAGTGCTGTTGGGGAGGGTGGGCACAAGTGGGAGTGAGACCAGACTTTTGGGCTGCATGGGAGCTTGGTGAGGCCTGTACCTGCCAGCTTTCCCCCACTTCACTGGTGACCTGCATGACATAGCAGAGGATGCTGTAGCCCATAATCCCCCAGGAATATAACTTCATTGGCCTGAGAACCACACCCCTAACCCCCATAGCAGCCACAGCAAGCCCCACTCAAGGAGAGTCTGAGCTAACACACACCCAACCCTGCCCTCACCTGATGGTCTTTCTCTATCCACCCTGGTAGCTAAAGACAACGGACACATTCTCTTGGGAGCTCTAGGGCCCTGCCCACTGATACTGCCACAGATGATGCTCTTTTGAAAGTGCCACCTCCTGGCAGGAGGCCAACCAGCACAAAACTAAACCAATAAACAAAATTACAACTAAGGATACTCATGTTGCAGGAAGTCAGGGACCCGAACAGAGGGACTGGCTGAAGCCATGGCAGAAGAACATAAAATTGTGAAGATTTCATGGACATTTATTAGTTCCCCAAATAAATACTTTTATAATTTGTTATGCCTGTCTTTACTACAATCTCTGAATATAAATTGTGAAGATTTCACGGACATTTATCACTTCCCCAGTCAATACTCTTGTGATTTCCTATGCCTGTCTTTAATCTCTTAATCCCATCATCTTCGTAAGTTGAGGATGTATGTTGCCTCAGGACCCTGTGATGATTGCGTTAACTGCACAAATTGTTTGTAAAGCATGTGTGTTTAAACAATATGAAATCTGGGCAGCTTGAAAAAAGAACAGGATAACAGTGATGTTCAGGGAACAAGGGAGATAACCATTAGGTCTGGCTGCCTGAGATTCGAGCGGAACAAAGCCATATTTCTCTTCTTTCAAAAGCAAATAGGAGAAATATCGCTGAATTCTTTTTCTCGGCAAGGAACAGCCCTGAGAAAGACAATGCGTTTCTAGGGAGAGGTCTCTAAAATGGCCGCTCTAGGAATGTCTGTCTTTTACAGTTGTAGATAAGGGATGAAATAAGCCCCGGGCTCCCGTAGTGCTCCCAGGCCTATTAGGACGAGGAAATTCCCTCCTAGTAAATTTTAGTCAGACTGGTTGTCCGCTCTCAAACCCTGTCTCCTGATAAGATGTTATCAATGACAATGTGTGCCCGAAACTTCATTAGCAATTTTAATTTCACCCCAGTCCCGTGATCTCACCCTACCTCCATTTGCCTTGTAATATTTCATTATCTTGTGAAGCATATGATCTCTGTGACCCACACCCTATTTGTACACACCCTCCACTTTGAAAATCACTAATAAAAACTTGCTGGTTTTGCGGCTTGGGGGGCATCACAGAACCTGCTGACATGTGATGTCTTCCCTGGATACCCAGCTTTAAAATTTCTCTCTTTTGTACTCTTTCCCTTTATTTCTCAGACTGGCCAACACTTAGGGAAATAGAAAAGAACCTACGTGAAATAACGTTGAATTATTGGGGGCAGGTTCCCCCGATATACTCACAGAGTCCATTTCACTCCCCTGCCACTTCCACCAGAGCAGGTGCTAGTATCCACAGCTGAGAGACCTGAAGACCTTTCATGTCACAAGACTCTGTGCAGATACCTTCCAGTACCAGCCTGGAGCACAGTAGCTCCTCTGGGTGGCTAGATCCATATGAGAAATAACAATTACTGCAGCTCAGCTCTCAAGAAGTCATATAACTAGGAAAAGGGAGAGAGCACTACATCAAAGGAACAACCCGTGGAGCAGAAGTTTCTAATAGCAGCTCTTGAGCCCCAGATCTTCCCTCTGACAAAGACTACCCAAATGAGAAGGATCCAGAAAAACAATTCTAGCAATATGACAAAACAAGATTCTTTAACACCACCAAATGATCACACTAGCTCACCAGCAATGGATACAAAGAAGAAATCCTGAATTGCTGGAAAAAGAATTCAAAAGTTTAATTATCAAGTTAATCAAGGAGGCACCAGAGAAAGGTAAAGTCCAACTTAATGAAATAAAAAATAAAAATGATACGAAATATGAAAGAAAAATTTTCAATGAAATAGCATAAATAAAAGACAACCACAACTTCTGGAAAGGAAGAACTTACTTAGAGAAATGTAAAATGCACTTGAAAGTCTCAGCAATAGAATCAAATAAGTAGAAGAAATAATTGCAGAGTTTGAAGACAAAGCTTTCAAATTAACCCAATCCAAAAAGAAAAATAAGAAGAATTAAAAAAAAATTAACAAAGCCTCCAAGAAGTTTGGGATTATGTTAAACAACCATACCTAAGAATAATTGGTGTACCTGAGGAAGAAAATAAATCTAAAGTTTGGAAGACATACTTGAGGGAATAATTGACGAAAACTTCCCTGGCCTTGCTAGCGATCTAGACATCCAAATATAAGAAGCTCAAAGAACACCAGGGAAGTTCATTATAAAAAGATCGTTGCCTAGGTACGTAGTCATCAGGTTATCTAAAGTCAAGATGAAGGAAATAATCTTAAGAACTGTGAGGCAACAGCACCAGGTAACCTATAAAGGAAAACCCATCAAATTAAACAGGAGATTTATCAGCGGAAACACTGCAAGCTAGATGGGATTGGGGCCTTATCTTCAGTCTCTTTAAAGAAAACAATTATCAGCCAAGAATTTTGTTTCCAGCAAAACTAAGCTTAATAAATAAAAGAAAGATACAGTCTTTTACAGATAAACAAATGGTGAGATAATTTGCCACTAACAAGCTAGCACTACAAGAACTGCTAAAAGAGGCTCTAAATCTTGAAACAAATCCTCAAAACACACCAAAACAGAACCTCCTTAGAGCATAAATTCACAAGACCTATAAAACAAAAACACAATAAATAATGTTTTAAAATAAGGTATTTAGACAACAAATAGCACGAAGAATAAAATAGTACATCATATCCCAATAATAACATTGAATGTAAATGGCCTAAGTACTCCACTTAAAAGATACAGAATAGTAGAATGGATAAGAATTCATTAACCAAGTATCTGCTGTCTTCAAGAGACTCACCTAACATATAAGGAATCACAAAAACTTAAGGTAAAGGGGTGGAAAAATACATTTCATGAAAATGGACACCAAAACTGAGCAGCATTGGCTATTCTTATATCAGACAAAACAAACCTTAAAGCAACAGCACTTAAAGACAAGGATGAACATTATATTGTGATAAAAGAATTGTCCAACAGGAAAATATTACAATCCTAAATATATATGCACCTAACAATGAAGCTCCCAAATTTATAAACAATTACTACTACAACTGAGAAATGAGATGGACAGTAACACAATAATAGTGAAGGACTACAATACTCTACTGACAGCACTAGATAGCTAATCAAGACAGAAAGTCAACAAATAAACAAACTATACCCTAGAACAAATGGACTTAACAGATATTTACAGAACATTCTACCCAACAACTGCAGAATATACATTTTGTTCATCAGCACATGGAACATTCTCCCAGGTAGACCATATGATAGGCCACACAACAAGTCTCAATACATTTTTAAAAACTGAAATTATATCAAGTATTATCAATGGAATAAAATTGGAAAGAAACTCCAAAAGAAACCCTCAAAACCATGAAAATTAAATAACCTGCTCCTGAATTATCACTGGGTCAACAATGAAATCAAGACGGAAATTTAAAAAAACTTTGAACTGAATGATAATACTGACACAACCTATCAAAACCTCTGGGATACATCAAATGCAGTGCTAAGAGGAAAGTTTACAGCCTTGAATGACTACATCAAAAAGTTTGAAAGAGCACAAATAGACAATGTAAGGTCACACCTCAGGGAACTAGAGAAACAAATGAAACCCAAACCCAGCAGAAGAAAAGAAATAACAAAGATCAGAATAGAACTAAGTGAAATTGAAACAAACAAAAAATACAGAATATAAATAAAATAGAAAGGTGACTTTTTGAAAAGATAGATAAAATTGATAGACCATTAGCAAATTAACCAAGAGAAGAGAGAAGATCCAAATAATCTCAATTAGAAACAAAATGGGAGATATTACAACTGATACCATAGAAATACAAAAGATCATTCAATGCTACTATGAACACCTTTACACACATAAACTAGAAAACCTAGAGGAGATGGATAAATTCCTGAAAATATACAATCTTCCAATAACAAGCAGTGAGACTGAAATGGCAATTTAAAAAATGCCAACAAAAAAAAGTCCAGGACCAAATGGATTCACAGCTAAATTCTATCAGACATTCAAAGAAGAATTGGTACCAATCCTATTGACACTATTCCAAAAGATAAAGAAAGAAGAAATCCCCTCTAAATTAGTCTATGAAGCCAGTATTACCCTAATACACAAACCAGGAAAGGACATAACAACAACAACAACAAACAAACAAAAACAACAACAACAACAACAAAAAAAACAACCAAACAAAAAAACCACCACACACCAATATCCCTGATAAATATAGACGCAAAAATTCTCAACAAAATACTAGCTAACTAAATCCAACAGCATATCAAAAAGATATTCCATTATGATTAAGTCAGTTTCATACCAGGGATTCAGGGATGGTTTAACATCTGCAAGTCAAACAGAATTAAAAACAAAAATCACGGCCAGGCGTGGTGGCTTATGCCTGTAATCCCAACACTTTGGGAGGCTGAGGTGGGCAGATCACAAGGTCAAGAGAATGAGACCATCCCGGCCAACATGGCGAAACCTCACCTCAACTAAAAATACAAAATTTAACTGGGCATGGTGGCACACACCTGTAGTCCCAGTTACTCGGGAGGCTGAGGCAGGAAAATCACTTGAACCCGGGAGGTGGAGGTTGCAGTTAGCCGAGATGACACCACTGCACTCCAGCCTGGTGACAGAGCAAGACTCCATCTCAAACAAAACAAAACAAAACAGAACAAAAATCATGTGATCATCTCAATAGATGCAGGAAAAGCATTTGACAAAATCCAGCATCCCTTTATGATTAAAACCCTTAGTCAGCTTGGCATTAAGGGACATACCTTAATGTAATAAAAGCCATCTATGACAAAACCACAGCCAACATAATATTGAATGGGGAAAAGTTGAAAGCATTTACCCTGAGAACTTGAACAAGACAAGGATGCCCATTCTCACCACTTCTATTCAACATAGTACTAAAAGTCCTAGGCAGAGCCATCAGAAAAGAGAAAGAAATAAAGGGCATCCAATTCAGTAACAAGAACGTCAAACTGTCACTGTTTGCTGTTGATACAATTATATACCTAGAAAACCTAGAAAACACTCATCCGAAAAGCTCCAAGAACTGATAATTCAGCAAAATTTCAGGATACAAAATTAATGTACAGAAATCAGTAGCTCTGTTATACACCAAACAGCAACAAAGATGAGAATCAAATCAAGAACCCAACCCCTTATAATAGCTGCAAAAAAGTAAAATACTTAGGAATATACTTAGCAAAAGAGGTGAAAGACTGCTACAAGGAAAACTACAAAACATGACTGAAATAAACTATAGATGACACAAACAAATGGAAATACATTCCATGCTCATGGAGGGGTAGAATCAGTATTGTGACAATGACGATACTGCCAAAAGCAATCTACAAATTCCATGCAATATCCATCAAAATACCACCATCATTCTTCACAGAACTAGAAAAAACAATCCTAAAAGTCATATGGAACCAAAAAAGGGCCTGAATAGCCAAAGTAAGACAAAGCAAAAAGAACAAATCTAGAGGCACCACATTACCTGACTTGAAACCGTACTATAAGGCCATAGTCACCAAAACAGCATGGTACTGGTATAAAACTAGGCACATATACCAATGGAACAGAATAGAGAACCCAGAAATAAAGCCAAATACTTACAGCCAACTGATCTCTGACAAAGCAAACAAAAACAAAATGAGGAAAGGACACCCTGTTCAACAAATAGTGCTGAGATAACTGGCAAGCCACATGTAGAAGAATGAAACCAGATTCTCACCTCTCACCTCATACAAAAATCAACTCATGATTGATCAAGGACTTAAATCTAAGACCTGAAACAATAGACATTCTAGAAGATAACATCAGAGGAATCCTTTTAGTCATTGGCTTAGGCCAAGACTTCTTGATCAAGAACCCAAAAGCAAATGTAACAAAAACAAAAATAAATACATGGGACTTAAGCTAAAAAGCTTCTACATAGCAAAAGAAACAATCAGCAGAGTAAACAAACAATCTACAGAGTGGGAGAAAATCCTTACAATCTATACATCTGACAAATGACTAATATCCAGAGTCTACAAGGAACTCAAATAAATAAGCAAGAAAAAAAAAATCTCATCAAAAAGTGGGCAAAATAGACTGTTCTCAAAAGAAGATATGCAAATGCCAAACAAACATATGAAAAATGCTCAACATCACTAGGAAATGCAAATCAAAACAATAATGTGATACTACCTTATTCCTGCAAGAATGGCCATAATCAAAAAAATAAAAAAATAATGGAGTCGATGCGGGTGTGGAGAAAAGGGAGCACTTTTACACTGCTGGTGGGAATGTAAACTAGTACAACCACTATGGGAAACAGTGTGGAAATTCCTTAAAGAACGAAATGTAGAACTACCATTTGAATCAGCAATCCCACTACTGGGTTTCTACCCAAAGGAAAAGAAGCCATTACACAAAAAGATACTTGCACACACATGTTTATGGTGGCACAATTTGCAATTGCAAAATATGGAACTAGCCCAAATGCCCATAAATCAATGAGTGGATAAACAAATTGATATATGTATATATATATATATATATATACACACACACACACACACACACACACACACACACACACACACCCACCATGGAATGCTACTCAGCCATAAAAAGGAACAAAATAATGGCATTTGCAGCGACCTGGTATGAATTGGAGACCATTATTCTAAGTGAAGTAACTCAAGAATGGAAAACCAAACATTGTATATTCTCACTCATAAGTGGGAGCTAAGCTATGAGGACACAAAGGCATAAGAATGATACAATGAACTTTGGGGACTTGGGATGAAAGACTACAAATTGGGTATACTGTATACTCCTTCGTTGATGGGTACACCAAAATCTCAGAAATCACCACTAAAGAAATTATTCATGTAACCAAACACCTCCTGTTCCCCCCAAACTATGAAAATGAAAAATCAAAACAACAACAACAACTCAAACTATACTATAGGGCACAGTAACCAAAACAGCATTGTACTAGTATAAATACAGACACATAGACCAATGGAAAAGAATAGAGAACCCAGAAATAAGGCCACACACCTACAACTATCTGATCTTGGACATACCTGACAAAAAACAAGCAATGGGGAAAGGATTCTCTATTTGATAAATGGTTCTGGGATAACTGGCTACCCATATGCAGAAGATTGAAACTGGACCCCTTCGTTGCACCACATATAAAAATCAACTCGAGATGGATCAAGGATTTAATGTAAAACCCAAAACTATAAAAACCCTGGAAGATGTTCTAGGCAGTAGCATTCAGGACATAAGAATGGGCAAAAATTTCACGATGAAGACACCAAAAGCAGTTGCAACAAAAGCAAAAATAGACAAATGGGATCTAATTGAACTAAAGAGTTTCTGCAAAGCAAAGGCCTATCAACAGAGTGAACAGAACCTACAGAATGGGAAAAATTTGTGCAAACTATGCATCTGATAGGGGTTCAATATCTAGCATCTATAAATAACTCAAATTTACAAGATAAAAAAAAACAACCCCATTAAAAAGTGGGCCAAGGATATGAAAAGACACTTCTCAAAAGACCTACATGCAGCCAGCAAACATGAAAACAAGCTCAACATCACTGGTCGTTAGAGAAATGCAAATCAAAATCACAGTGAGATACCATCTCACACCAATCATAATGGCTATTATCAAAATGCCAAAAAATAACATGCTGGCGAGGTTGGAGAGACAAAGGAACTCTTGCACAATGTTGGTGGGAGTGTAAATTATCTCAACCATCATGGAAGACAGGGTGGCAATTCCTCAAAGATCTAAAAGCAGAAATACCATTCCACCCAGCAATCCATTACTCAAAGGAATATAAATTGTTGCATTATAGAGATGCATGAATGTATATGTTCATTGCAGCACTGTTCACAATAGGAAAGACATGGAATCAACCTAAATGCCCACCAGTGATAGATTACATAAAGAAAATGCAGTACATATACACTATGGAATACCATGCAGCTATAAAAGTAAATGAGATCATGTCCTTTGCAGGAACATGGATGAAGGTGGAAACCATTATCTTCAGCAAAGTAAGGCTAGAACAATAAAACAAATATGACATGTTCTCTCTTTTAAATGGGAGCTAAATGATGAGAACACATGGACACATGGGGGAAACAACACACACCTGGGCCTATTGTAGGGTGGAGGAAAGGACAAGGGACAAGATGAGGAAAAATAACTAGTGGGTACTAGGCTTAATACCCAAGTGATGAAATAAGCTGTACAACAAACCCCCATGTCCTAAGTTTACCTATATAACAAACTTGCACATATACCCATGAACTTGAAAGTTAAAAAATAGGAATGGATTTAGAAGATTCAGTGTAGAGAGCAATTAGTGTGGTAAAATACAAGCCCACGTGACATATAATAAAAGTCATTACTATGGTGGTAGCAGTGATAATGATACATTTCATATCTATCATGGAAGTAGACAATTGAGAAAGGATAAGTGTGTATGTGGTTGCAGCAGACATTGTGGTGCTCATCCATATTCCATTTATGTGACCAGTATACACATCCATCAGCTACCATGAGCATTATCCCCCAAAGGCTCAAAGCTGCCTCATGTCACAGGAAATGTGCCTTCCACTGAATTGAGTGAACTAGCATGGGAAGTTACCCACCCCATCTTTAAAGGTGCATATAGTCAGTTAATAGTTAATAAGGCACAAATGACCAGTCTTGTGTTAAAGGGAAAACAATTCTATGGTTTAGTTTATGCTCCAAAACCATATCCCTTCCCCCTCTTTACCTAGTATCACATTCTTACTACACTCCTTTCCCTTCTCTCACATCTTTACAGGTATTTCCTGATAAGCTCTCCTCCAGTAAGTCACAATATCAAATTCCTGGCTCAGCCTTTGCTTCTCAGAAGCCCAATCCAATACAGCAGGTATGTGTTGTTTGGGGGTTGAAGGGCTGATATCTTGGGCATGAGACATTCAAATAGTATCTGTTTTTAATAGAACTGTAAGGAAGATAAGCTAGTTTCAAAAGGAAAAACATTAGTTTAGTGAGGATATTTTGCTTTGGAAGTACCCATTTGACATTTAAAAATACTTGAGAAACAAAAGACCTAGATCTTGTAGGGGGGATTAAAAATACAGAGAGGTGGTTAAAATAAACAAGCAGGGAGAGAGAAAAGAGCCAGAGGCAGAGAGAGGAAAAGAGGCAGGGGTAGGAGAGAGGAGAAAAGAGAGAGAGATCTCAAGAACAAGACTACAAAAAGAAAAGAGTAGGCCCATGGACCTACAATTTGGAAATGTCAAGATGAAGGGAGCCCGTGGAGGTAATTCAGAAGAATCAGTCTCCACAGGCAGTGAGATTTTCAGAAAGGAACAACATAATATATCTTCAAGAGGAGTAGAAAAGAACTAAAAAAAAAAAAAAAAAAAAAAAAAAAAAAAGGTTTTGGGCAAAGCAGAGGAGGTTGAGTTGGCTGATGGAGTTACTTCTGCGTGCTTGTGGAGAAAGAAACCAAGGCTTCATAGAATCGCATGCATTATTAAGATGTAAGGCAACCATAGTGATCACTTCCACCAGAAATATACTAGGTTGCACGGTTCAGAAAACGCTGCTGTGTGTCTCTAGAATTCTCAGTATAGGAGAACTTGAAGTTAAGCAGCATATGAGCTGTTGATAGAAATACTGGAAAGCTCATACTGATTCATTCTCTGGGGCTTAGAGAAAAGCTTTCAGAATCATTTTGCTCCAAAGGGGTTGCCTTTCTGATTTATTTTTACCATTCTCATTCCCATAGTCTGCTCTTAATTTTCTTCTGTTTTTGACTGAACAAAACTGTCTTAGCTCAGGCTGCTAGAACTGAATACCATAAACTAAGTAGCTTATAAACAATAGAAATTTATTTTTCATAGTTCGAAAGGCTGGAAAGTTCTTGATCAAAGCACTGAATCAAAGCATATTTTCTCTGGGGCTTTTTTTTAAAAGGGTACTAATGCCATTCATGAGGGCTCTGCCTTCATGACCCGATAACCTCTCAAAGGTCCCACCTGCAAATACCCTTATATTGAGGATTCAGTTTTAACATATAAATTTGAAGAGGTGGGGCGGGGGAAGCAAACATTTGGTCTATAGCAAGAACCAAAAAGAAGACACTGTAAAATCTCACCTTGTTAGTCATTTCCCATATCCTTCACGTATAAGAAATTCATACACTCTCATTTTTTCTTCGAATTCCCCAATACTCATAACTTAAGATTAACTGATCAAAAATGGTCCATTTTAAAGTAATCTATAACGTGAACTTGAAACATTAAAATATAGTAATAAAATAATATTAAAGCATTAGACCCTCTTAACCAGTGTATTTTCAAAAAGGTCAAAGCAGAGACAGTAACATGTTAAATTATCAGCAACACAAAGGATTTCCCAGATGGACACTTATGAAAAATATCCAAAACATTTGCATATGGTATATAAGTAAATTAATTTGCCTCAACATTCTATTTTTAAATGCACACTCTCCTTTGTCTCTTCTCTAACATTAATAGCTTTACCCTATCTATGACCCAGGATTTTTACAGCATCAGTATAGCTTTTAAATAAGGCTAAACACATTTCAAACTGCCCAAGCCTTCAGCAAAACCATTTTGTTGTTGTTGTTGTTTTAATAATTGTGGTAGTAATATAAGCAAAATCCCATCTTCATTTTTTAAGAGTAAATGGTGAAGTACCAGAGTGCACTGAAGTGGCAGGTGCCATAACAGGACCTTACTTAGACCAGGATTTCACTACATATTTCTACGAGAAGGCATAATAGAGAAAAAATACAATGTGAATCTGAATACCTGGGTTTGTTCACCTTTAAAAACTGATAGTTATAGATAAAAAAATAAACTTCTCTTTCACTCTATAAACAAGAGCACAGTTTTACTCCCCCAGGATCAATATTAATCACGCTGTATAACTAACCCAGAGCCCTTGGTAACAAGGAGGAGATAGTGAATTCAATTTTATTTTTGTGACAGAGGTGCAAATAAATACGTTCTGAAGAAAAATTTTTTTAAAGGATCTAATTTTTAGGCAATACTATCATGGGAACTCATTTATAAACATCACTTTCAATATTTATACACAGGTATTGCATGGGTCTAGTTAACGTTAAAATGTTATACTTATCATGGTCAAATATAACTTCTCACTCTTGAGAGTTATCACTCTATCTGGCATATTATTCCAAAACATGTTTCCATTGCCTTAGTGTGTGTGGGAGAATATCTGAGTTTTGGAAGGTTAAAGGGCTGCAAGATTTCTTCGTGAAAACAGCAAGGTCACATGTAATTGGCAGACACAGTAGAGAGAACAATAGGGAAGTGGTGGAGGTGGAAGGAAATAAAATGCAATTTAATAAGACAAGTCCAGTTGGAGGAGAACACAGGGTGAGTGCCAAATTGATTTTACAAAAGAGCATAGGTCAGCTCCCAGTGCACACTTTTAGTACAATGGACTCAGTGTTTATTGTTTTCCTTTCCACGTGGAATGTAGGAAGACACACTCAAACTGTGTGAGCTTGCAGGAGAGTATCAGCCACACAACGTCAGCCAGCAAACTTTGAGCACTGTATGACTTGCAGAATTTCCCTTCAGTTTGATGTTTAATAGGTACATTAAAATTTTATTCCTCTTTAATACAAATTGTACTTAAACTTACATTTACCTAATGAGTCTCCTTTCTTCAAGATACAAATAAAAATTGAGAATAAATCATCTCCTGGCCTCACTGTCCTCAAAGCAGTAAATCACAAACCTTTTCAGTTTTTCTTCTAGACCTTAAGTGTCCACATCCATTTACAGTTTTAATCTCCTTTGGTGTCACCACTTGGTCATTTAAAAGCTCTTGGGCCGGGCGCGGTGGCTCACGCCTGTAATCCCAGCACTTTGGGAGGCCGAGGCGGGCGGATCACGAGGTCAGGAGATCGAGACCATCCCGGCTAACACGGTGAAACCCCGTCTCTACTAAAAATACAAAAAAATTAGCCGGGCGTGGTAGCGGGCGCCTGTAGTCCCAGCTACTCGGGAGGCTGAGGCAGGAGAATGGCGTGAACCCGCGAGGCGGAGCTTGCAGTGAGCCGAGATTGCGCCACTGCACTCCAGCCTGGGCGACAGAGCGAGACTCCGTCTCAAAAAAAAAAAAAAAAAAAAAAAAAAAAGCTCTTACCTTTTACTTTGGTTCAAAAGGCTCAACTGGTTTCAACTCTCTCCTATCTAGGTATCTCCTCTGTGAGGTCCTCTGAAATCGCATTAAAACTAACTTTTGTTTTTTTTTTTTTTTTTTTGCATTTACAGATTATAGGGGATGATTGGCAAAAATTAAAGCATTATACATTTTAGTATTTCCTGTTGTGTTTCAGATACTGGTCCTGGATTTTTTAGGAGGCAATTATTTGCCTTGTGAATGAGTGTCGGGGTAGGGATGAGGAATGGGAAAATCTATTGCGGGGAAAACAGATCAGCTGAAAGCAATTGTGCAAAACATTCGCCACAGCATTCGGGACCAAGAGCAATGGTAATCACCTGCTTGAAGTTGCTTCAGCACCGTCCTTATTACCTTTAATGCTAGCCTAAAGTTGAGCCCTTACTAACTTGTCTAGAAATGTAGAAGCATAGAATTTTAGAACCAGAGTGAATACAATGATATTGAGATAAGGAGGTTCATAAAATCTCAATAACAAGATTCATAATGAGATATTAACAATATAACGAAATTCATAGAAAATTAGAGAAAACAGAAGAAATTTCTAGGGAAGAGAAAGATATTGCTTACTCTTAAAATACTGGCATCATTTATGAATATTTTGAAAAATAAGCCAGTCAAATTTGGTTTAGAAAATGTCATCTTGTTTTGCATGAAGAACTCTTGTTTTCTGTGTTCCAGAGCTTTATATAAATTTATCATTTATATGACATAAACACAAATAATGGCCACAACACAACTAAGCATATTGATTTTTTTAATATTGACCCTGCTCTGTTTTTTGGAAAGTTCCCCTGAATTAAAGTTATCAGATGTATTCAATCTGAATGATAATCTAGGTTGAATTCATATCCCATGCAAATCCCTGCCCCACATGTGTACCTTATCACATCAAAATGAAAAGAGAAATAATGTTCATTCTGCTCTATTCACTAAGACAAGAAAGTAGATGTATGAATTTTGTGAAGATTGTCAACAATAAGGAATAAAATAAAAGAGGTTTCTGATTTATTCTGATTTAACTAGAAAATAAGCTTAATCAGAGCACCTGTTCCACAAGCAGGCTAGTTAATTCATGTTTTACTTGATTACCTGAGATTTCAGTAGTTACTCAGTGGATAGAAGAGATACTAAAGACAGGTAATTCTAGAAGGAAAGCAAAGCTTGTAGATTAGGTACTTCTTTCAAAGAGAAATATAAAAATAAATGAGTTCACCTTTGAATTTTACAATATTTTGTTTTTGTTACACAATAAATCTATTTTTTATCTTGTAAAACTATACAAAGCCCCCCAAAATAGACAAATTGATTGCAAAGATCACTAATGACCAATAACCATGCTTTAATAAACTAAATGGAATTAGCTCACATACTTCTGTTCCCTAAAGCTACTTCTGACTATCCTGTTCTTAAAATCGGGTTCTTTAGCAATACACTAACTATATTAGTCCATTTTCACACTGCTATAAAGAAATACCTGAGATTGGGTGATTTATAAAGGAAAGAGGTTTAATTCACTTACAGTTCCACTGAGATGGTTGAGGAGGCCTCAGGAAACTTAAAATCATAGTGGAAACGAGAGGAAACACATCTCTCTTCACAAGGAGGCAAGAGAGAGAAGTGCAAAGCAAAGGCGGAAGAGCCCCTTATAAAACTGTCAGATCTCGTGAGAACTCACTCACTAGCACAAGAAGAGCATGGGGAACCACCCCCATGATCCAATCACCTCCCAAGAGGTTCCTCCCCCCAATTACAATCCCCAATTGTAATTGGGGATTACAATTCAAGAGGAGACTAGGGCGGAGACACAGAGCCAGATGATACCACTAATGTAAATTTCCTAAGTATGCAAGGTTGGCAATCTTTCACACTAAGTATTTGATTTATCTATAACAGGGCCTAATCTCTTTATTGCCATTCTTACCATGTCAGTTATAGAGTAAATTGTTTATTTCTGGATTATCAAAATGTCTTCTGTTTATTTTTATTATGTTTATTCTTTCTCCAACTCCAGTTTCTCCTATATAAACTAAATATTTTCCAGGCTCCCTCTTGATCTCTCTGAATAAAGTCATTCACATCTGAAGAAGCACGGCTCATAGCAGAAATAATTTTAACAATCGTTTCAGTTTAGTATGTACTCCTTTTCTCTCTTTTCCAAAATCTTGGATCCCAAAACTCTTCCTCCAATTTCTTTTCAGCATATAGCTACATTGCCCTATGTCTCTGAAATCTTTATTATGTTTATATCTCCAACATCTATTTAAGTTCCCTTTCTCTTCTGCTGTAGGAGTTTTCTATTGCTACCAAAACAAATTAACAAAAACTTCTTAGCTTATAATACCATGCATTTATTATCTTTCAGTTCTGTCAGTCAGATGTCCATGCTGAGCTCAATGGGTCCTTTGCTCGGGGTTTTAGAAAGATGAAATCAAGGTGTCAGCCAGATAGGCACTTACAGGTGTGCTCTGGAAGAAAATCCACTTCCAGACTTACTTAGCTGGCTGGTTAAATCCCATTTCTTGCTGTTGTAAGACTGAATTCTCTCGTTTTCTTGCTGGCTGTGAACCAGGGATCATTCTCAGTTTTAGGGGCTATTAGCATTCTTTGGATTGTGGTCCCTTTATCATCAAAGCCAACAAAGATAGACTCTTGCTTATGGAACAAGGGAAGGAAAATATAAGCTCTCTGAATCATTTTCATGTTTTGAATCCTTCTGAATTCTTCTGCTTCATCCACATGGCAGATTTCTTAGGCTTTTAAAGGCTCATGTAATTACATTCGGCCTGCGCTGGTAATCCATGATAGTCTTCCTATATTGAGAGCACCTGATTACTAACACCTGCAATTACACCTGCAAAGTCCCTTTTGTATGCAACCTTATATAACCATGCACGTGTAACAGAATGCAAAGGTCATGAGAACCAAAAATCTGCCTCCCATATCTTCCATTGCTAGAAAATATCGCAAAAGAGGATTGAGTCAGCAAAGATAGTTTTTCCTTTTCTTTTTGTCTCTCTAGTTCTTTTTGTCTCTCTAGTTCTTTTTCTCTCTGCCCATTCTTTTAATTCTGATCACCAAACGCGTAGGACCAGGACTGCTTAGAGAATGAGGAAAAGCAGATGTAAATTGG
Source organism: Pan paniscus (assembly GCF_029289425.2). Taxonomy (NCBI): domain Eukaryota; kingdom Metazoa; phylum Chordata; class Mammalia; order Primates; family Hominidae; genus Pan; species Pan paniscus. Next base: position 113,632,575 of record NC_073262.2, on the reverse strand, counting down.
TAATTACATATTTCACCGTAGATGCTGGAGACATAGGAAACAAGAATCTCTTTTGTTAACATTCATATATTGTTCATTTTTTCACAATAATTATGCTAGCATTATTTTCCTGAACTATTTTTTTCTCTCCTTCTAACATTAGTGTTTTTCGATCATGACAATTACCTATTCATAAAGCTCTGCCTATGAATTAAAATCCAATCCAACTCTGTCTGCACCAGATTGTCAAGTGACCTTGTCTTCACTGAAAGTGACAAATTTATCTCTGTCATAATTTAAGACTCATGCATCAGGCAATATGGTATCCTTGTAGCAGCATAAGGCAGATAGGACATGGAAAGGAATCAAAACCTGGACAGAGACCCATCAGCAGAGCAAAACAGTAGTGAAAAAAAAAATCTCGTTAAATGGCATACAGGTAGCTTCATCATTATATATGGGACACAGTAGTAATCAATACGTGTTTAATAAATAAAACTGAGAAAAAGTATATTACTATAAATATTAGCCTGAAATTTTCACAGATAAGAAAAACTCATCTGGAGGCCATGGAAAGTTTAGTAATAAATATTTGAGAGGCCAGGGTGAACAGCAAAAAGACAACAGAGTTTTGAGTCTAAGTCTCCAGATCTACCTTACCCAAATGACTTATTTTCTGCACATCTGACTTTTTTGACTTGCAAAATGAAAATAACTGCATTAGTAAGATGTCTATTGCAACGATGCATTTTAGGAAACAATGCAAAAATCTCAGTGGCTTTGTACAATAAGTGTACATTTCTCAGTCTGCAGGTCCTCTTGGGTAATATTCTTTCAGCTGCGGATTATGCTCAGGAGTGTTCTGTGTCTCATATTCTGAGATGATGTTTTGAGGGGCATCAACAAATGGGGTATTTTTTTTTTCTTATAGTGGACGACAGAAGCTCTTCAATGGGCCATTAGAAAAATGTGACATCTTTTAATTCCTAAGAACTGGTACACCAACATACACTTTGCCAGAGAAAGTCACATGGCAAACCCAGCATTCATGGAGTCCTAATGAATACTTCTCCCTTGGGGATTGAAGGAGAAAGTCATAAGTTGCTCAACAGTAATCTAATCACTATAAACACTGACCTTGAAAGTTTGTTAACAAAGACAGCCCTTACATTTAATCAAGTAAGTACAAAACATCAGTCTCCAATATGTTCCCTTTCTAAGGAATTTTCACAAATACTTGTAACAATATAATTTTTACTTTATGTGATGACTTTAGAGCCAATATAAAATCCAAGGCTAGTATAGAGTTCCTATCCCATTCAGAACATCAATTATATGTAACTTACCATCTTCATCACTAGCACTGTAGCTAAGTCTTCTATAATCTCCTTCTCAACATCCAAAAAAACCAGAAATTCTGTTGGCTCTACTTCCAGATTGTATCAAATTCACCTCCAACATAGGATATCCAAGCCCCTAATCTTTTGCCAAGCCCAGGCTACTGAAAGGGCCTTCTTCCTGGTCTACCACTTCCATCATTTTTCTCCTAAAAATCTTCTTAACACACCAACTGAGGATCACTTTTTAATAAAATCTCTTTTCACCTCAAGATACTCCAATGGGTCCCTATTTTAGTAGAATAAATTCCTTACAACAGCCTATAAAGCCTACGTCATAGGGCTAGCCTATGTCTAGCCCTAGGTCATCTCTCTGATTGTGTTTCCTGCTCTTTTCCACTCACTTGCTCTGCTCCAAACACACAGTATTCAGTTGTTCAGCTGCTCTTTGCATGTACCAGAGATGCTTCTCCTTTAAGAGACTTTGTGTCTCTTTCTAGTGGTTTGTTAACATTATTAGTGTTTTCAAAGAAAAAATAACTTTGTTTTAATCCTCTTTATTAATTTTTGCCTATTAATGTAACTTTCTTTACCTTAATTTATTTGATTCTATAAATTATTATTTCCTAACCTCTTATATGGATGCTTAGCTCACCTACTTTAATCTTTTCTTCTTTTCCAATTCACAAATAAGGCTATAAATTCTTTCTAAGAGCTACTTTGTTATATTCCATAATTTTGCTGAGAGGTATTTTCATTATCATTCAATTCTAAGGGTAATTACCACTGAGAATTTTTTCTTCAGCCTATTAGGTGTTTAGAGGATTTTTTGTTTGTCTTTTTAGTATGAGGTATATAGTTTTAAAAATACCCTTTCTGGTACTGATTTCTAAATGAATAGCATCGTGCTCAGAGAATGTGTCCATATCATACGGGGTCATGAAAAATTTTTGAAACTTGATTTATAGCTAGAATGTGATCAGTTTTTGAAATGTTCCATAAGTGCTTGAAAAGTTGTTGGGTGGTAATGTTAGTTAGATGTCTTATTTGAATAAGCTTGTTATATGCATTGTTCAAATCTTCTAATTATAATTGATTTATTTTGTCTGCTTGATTTATCAATAAGAGAAATATATTAAAAATCTTTTTTTGCAGTTTCTTCTTTTAACTTCTTCAATTTTACTTGATCTATTTAAAAACTATATTAGGGTCTTTCTAGTGCCTAGAATGCTACCTTGCACAGAGTAGAGGTTTGATACCTATTTGCTGAATGAATGCGTGAATGGTTATGGTTCCTCTGGATTTATTTTTGCCCTGTCTTTTTTTATGCAGAGAGAATGGTATTTGTACTTAAGAGCTTATATTCTGGAGCCTGACTGCATGGCTTCAAATTTCACCTTTGATACTCAAAGTCCTATGATTCTGTGCAACTTTCTTAGTCTTTCTGTGTCTCGTTACTTCATTTGATAACAGGGATGACAGCAATACTCTCTCCCTAAGGTTGTTGTGAGGACTAAATAATTTAAAACACAGAAAGCATTTAGAACAGTATATTGCACATAGTAAGTATCATACAAGCACTCTTATTCCCCCTTTTCCACCCCTCATTAAATTAGAAGTTTTACTCTTTGTAGATATTATAAAATTTTAATTTACCTACTTAACTACACAAAGTCTAAAATTAAAGCCAAAGAATCATGAAACACTTGAGCTCTTATTACCATCTGTTGATATATCTGCAGTTTAGGCCAAGATTATACATTTAACATTTTTAACCTTAATTAGACATAATAGCTGATGATTTATACTGCTACTGCTTACTTATATATGAACTTATTTTTGTTAATTTTAAAAATGCATCTTTCTCTCTTTTTCTTCTCTCTCCAAATTTTTTTTGAAAATCCTTTTAAATATTTTGTTCTTAAATTTTTTACTTGATGAATCTAAGTATAAGTTTCTTTTTAATGTTTTTATGGTTGGCTTTCATTTTGCCTCTTGAATGTGAAGATTCATGTCTTTCTCCTGCTCTGGAAAATTCTAAGTTATTATTGTAAATATTGCCCTTCTTTCTCTTTATTCTCACCCAAGACACCAATTAATTTCATGTTTTACATTTCTTACTCAATCTTTGAACTTTATTGAATAGAATAGCTCTATTCAGCTATTTTCAATGTGTTCACTTTTATTTTTTTGATTTTTATTTCTGAGAATCTGTTTCCTTTTAAACCTATGTATTTGTCTTTTTTATGTTTCTTGTTCCTTCTTTATACATTTTAAATTCTCTTTCACTTCTGTAATAAAACAGGCAAGTGTCCTACTGCAGAGTAGTGCTCTCCTCACAGCCCCCAACCCTAGTTTACTCACTAAAGTATTTATTGTCTTTTAGTAAAAAGGATGTCTCTAATTCAGCTCAATCCCCTGCCTCTGGGCCCATGGTCCTGGTCTCTGCACCCAAGGGTCTGCCCTCGAGTAATTTCTCTTTTTTCTTTAAGGATAACAGATGTTTGCAACTGAATAATTCTATCAGCCTTTTTCCTGCATGTAAAATTTTGGGAGTCTGAAAACTTTGTCTCATTTCATTCAGTCTTAGTCCCTTTCAGTCTAATCTGACAGCATTTTTGCTGGTATAACATTTCACAAAAACCTTGTGGGGCTCCCATGTATGTCATAAGTATTTCCATCATTAGACAAGAGGCTTCACCACAGATTTTTCCTGGATAATTTCATTTCTATTTATGGCTTCAGCTGAGATGGTTGAATGGATATATGAGTCTCATACCTCATCTCCTCAGTAAAATATTGTCCAGTCACGACCTAGGACCTCTCTCTAGGGTACACTTTCCCAACAGATAATATCTTCACTTTAGCATTCTTAGAAACAAAGATAGGCTGAAAAGCTTCCAAACCATCAAGTGCTAGTTCTTTTTTGCTTAATAGTTACTTCTTCAATTTATTTCCTTCCTCTCTCATCTTACTATAAGCAGCAAGGAGAAAGCTGGCTGTATCTTCAACACTTTGCTTGTAAAGACCCTCAGCTAAATATCCAAGTTTATCACTTACACGTTCAACTTTTTACCCAACAGTAGAATGTGATTTAGTGAAGTTTTCTGCCACTATATAACAAAGGTTGCCTTTCCTCCAGTTTCCTATAACATGTTCCTCATTTCCTTTTGAGATCTCACCAGAAACACCTTTAATGTTTTTATTTCTATGAATATTCTCCTAATGATTATATATATATATATATTCTTTAAAATGATAGACGTTTTTTCTGTCATGTTCTTTATTTCCTTGTAAACCTACACCAGAATAAACTTTAATTTCTACATTTCTACCAAAAGTCACTTCATGACAATCTAGGCTTTTTCTATCACATGCCTCAAAGTTCTTCCAGCATCAGCATCTACCCATTATGCAATTCCAAGTCATTTCCATATTTAGATATTTCTTACAGCAGCACCTCAATGTTCAGTATCAAAATTTGTATGAGTTTCCTGTGTCTGCCAGAGAAAATAACCAAAACATGATGGCAGGAAACAACTAAAATTTATCTTATCATTCTGGAGCCAAAAGTCTGAAATCGAGGTATCGGCAGGACCACAGTATCTGAAATTTTAAAGAAGCCTCCTTCTTTGTGTCTTCTGCTACTTGTTGCTCTAGATGTTGTTTAGCTTGTGGTAGCATAATCCCAATCTCTGCCTCTATTGTCATATGGCAGTCTCGTCTGTGTCTCTGTATTGTCCTTTTCTTTGTGTTACAAAGACATCCTGGATTGGATTTAGGTCACACCCTTGTCCAGAATGATTTCATCTTGAAATTCTTACTTTACTTTTATCTGCAAGGGCTATTATCCCAAATGAGGTCTTATTCTGAGATTCTGGGTGGATATAGCTTCTGGGTGACACCACTCAACCTGCCTTAAATATTTTTAAATAATACACCTATTTTAGATAGATATAAACTCATCGTTATTGAAATAATTGAAGTCAAACCTATCTACAACATTTGTTTCTTATCGTTCCCTCTAACAGTATAAGAAAAAGATCAAGGATTAAAATTTAATAACAAACAAAATATAAAAATCCAGCTCTGAAAATTGAAACTAAATAAAATAAAAGGCAAGGGGCTTTTATGATTTTTGTTTTCTTTCTTATGTTGCAATAACATTTTAAATTACATTCCCAAGGGCACAGATATAAAAATATCCTAACGATATAACAAGGCATGGTAAACACAAATGATTAAGGTCTAATAGTGTGACCACTTGAGGACACTGAACACAACAAATCCTATGTCACCTATTCACACTGAGGTACAACATTCCTTAAAGTAACTTATAACAACAAGCTGCTGCTGCTTCAAAGTACTCAAAAGGATTTCACAGCCAAGATAAAAAGGATTTTGTTGGTTGTCTTTTCCCTGAAATAATGAAAAATTAAATGGAATTCCCTTTTACTACCACTTCAGTGCTACGCTATGTGAATATAAAATGGCCATCATAATGTATTCAATATTATAAACTCTTAAAGCTTTATCTGGCATGTGTCCATGTAATTCTTGCATTGTTGATGGGGAATCCCTAATGGGAATTAACTATGTTGTGGCTGATTCAAGGAGAACACAAAAAGTTAGGAGGGCAGAAGAACTTGTCTATGAATTGATTATTTTCATCCTCATTAGTAATTTTGAAACACAGCAAGAGAATCATGCAAAAAATAAATCAGGATAGTCAATAGTGATAACTGTCAGCTGTAATGACCTAAAGACACATATCTAATTTTGACTACTACAATGCATGGGTGATAAAATCAGAACCAGTCCTAGGAAAATGAAGAGTTTGTCTTTGATATTCAATAATAGGTAATGGCCTCCTTTCCCCATTTTACATCTATTTTACAGAATTGATTACACTAACCCAATTTTTTTCATGCTTTTCTACAATAATCCATGGCTACTAGTATAATAGTCTAACAAATATTCTTCCTATTTGACTTCTATTATTATCCTTATCTCCCATTATAGGCTTCTCTTTTGTCTCCTTGATATAGAGAAACCTTATGTCTACTATCAATGTCCAATGACTAATTTACCATGAAAATAGTAAATACTTGCTAATTTGATAATTTTATAGTCAAAAGCACTGTTTTCCTTGTTGTTTTGTTTGATTTTGTTTTAAATAGGAGAAAGGAATCATCACAAGGTACAAGTACACTTCAGGGGAATGACAAATGTGTTCACAATCTTGATTGTGGTAATGGTTTCACTAATGTAGACATATGTTCAAACTTATATAAAAAATTAATCTCTAGAAACTAGAGACTAATTTTACCTTGATATCATGCAGAACTTCGGAGCACAAATTGTTCCATAGTATTAGCCTTATCGTGAAACAAGGCATCAATCAGTTATTGGCTGTAGGCTGTCCCAGCTAAGGGCCTCTGGCATATCTAAGGACAATCCTTCATCTAAGAGAGCAGTTGTGAGCATTAGGAACCAATATGTACAGCAACTGAGGAACAGGTACAAAGGTGTATTTGAGGAGATCTGAGTGGGACACCAACAGGATCCATGACACCAGTCTTGCCATAGTGTTAGCAATTTTATTAGCATTTTCAAAAACTAACTTTTGGCTTCACAGATTATTTTTTATTGTGTGTTTGTTTTCTACTTCTTTTGTTCTCTGTTCTTTTAAAATTAATTTATAATTGATAAATAAAATTTTACATATTTGTAGTATAGAATGTGATATTCTATAGTATGTATTCATTGTGAAATGGTTAAATCAAGCTAATTAACATGTCTTTCATCTCAAATACTTATCTTTTTTGTGGTGAGAACATTGCAGATTTACTCTCTTAGCAATCTTCAGGCATTATTCCCTGTTCTTTATTATTTTTGTCTACATTTGTAAGGTTTAATTGGCTATACCATTTCTAGATTCTTAAGGCAGACACTTAGGTTTTTTTAGCCTTTTAAATGTATATATGTTTAAAATATAAAAAGCCATATATCTATAATTTCCTTTAAATATTACTCTTTTCATATTCCACAAGTTTAATATATCCTATTTTTATCATTTCATTCAAAATATTTTCTAATTTCCATTGTATTTCTTCTTTGAAAATATGGCATTTAAAAATCTATTTTTTAACTTCAAAATATTTAATTTTAAAAAATATTTCTTTTGGATATTTTATCTTTACTATTTTATTGTCAATTTCTAGTTTAATTCCACTATGATCAGTGACCACATTTTATGTGACTTAAATCCTTTGAAAGTAGTTTATTTTTGCTTTATGACCTAGCATAGGGTCAATGGTAATAAATGGTCTATGAGTATTTTAAAAGAAAGCGTATTCTACAGTGGTTGGAGGTAGTGTTCTTTTTAATGCCAATTAAGACAAAATTTCATTTAGATCTTCTATATCCTTACTGACTTTATTTACTATTTGTTCTACTTCTACACTGATCAATGACAAAGATATCTTAATGTGTTTCAACATTTGTATATTTGTGTATACTTCCTTTTAGTTGTGTTAATTTTTTCTTTATTCTATTGAGGCTATAGTATTAAGTGCATCCAAATTTAGAATTTTTTTATCTTACTGGTAAATTGACTTTTTATTGTTATAAAGTGTCCTACTCTAACTTTATTTCAAGTAATTCTTATTATATTAATACCTACCTTGTTTGACACTAATATAGTGACATCAACTTTCTTTAGGGTGGCTTTTGCATGATATATATTTTTTTCACTCTTTCTATTTAAACCACTTTGTTTCTTTTCGATTAGGATGGACCTCTTACAAGTCATGTATATTTGGTTTAATGATGATTATTCAGTCAGATAACCCTTTTAATATTCTGATCTGTAGTTCTGATAGTCACTCGAATACTGTCATAATGAGGTGTGATAAAGGAATGAAATTATTCTAACAACATTTTTTTGAAAACATTTTCCTGATGTTATTGCAAAAGGAAACTGATAGACACATTCTTAAAAATTCAAAATTTTAAGAAATATTTTCTTTAAAATATTTTAATGTAAAATATTAAATATTTTAAAACCCCCTTCAGGAAACAATAGCTCCATCTTGGTATCAAATCAGAAGAATTTCTCTAATGTTTAGAACTTCTAACTCAGAATGAGTGATGACAAACTAGTGGATAATATATTTTGAGTTTGTTGTGAAAGTCCCCAAAAACCTTATAGGCACATGTGACCATGTAATGAAATCAGATATGCACATCAACACAGAAATGTAGCCTCAGTTATATTTCAGAGTGGTGTTCATAGTCACATTTACAAGGCAATGGTCAAACATTTTTGAAAAATAAATTATAAGACAATACAGTAATGTAAATGAAAGCAAATATACTACAATAATTTAAATAATTTATTTGTTTCTATTTTGGATAACAAATTGGGAATGAAGAGAGGAACAAATAACTTTTATTTTTAAAGAACAGAGCTTTGTTTGTTTTACTGGGTTGATATATCCATCCTAGAAGAAACTTTCACATTACAAATCTTGAATAAGTTCTGCATTTGAGATCTGCTACCTGTCTCTAAAATAATTTTATACTAAATTTTCTAAAATGTCCAGTAAAATGCCTCAAGAAGGAGCTTAAAGGCAGCCTGGGGCAATGGCAGAAGCACAAATAACAGAATTTTTAGTAGAAATGCGGCATGATCTGGACTATACTTTATGGACAATTCGTTTGACCATAGTGTAGAATAAATGGAAGTGAGTTTAGACCAATGGTGGGAAAACAGTTGAGAAGTTGTTACAAATATCCAGATGAAATTTAACAGACACATGGATTATAATAATAAGTATATAAATGGGACAAAGTGGTAGAAACAAGAAACTTGGAGAAATAAAATCCATGCAACTTGCTGGGTTTGGCAACAAACTGGGGAAAAAGGTAAATTCAAAAGTAGAGTTTCAAGCCTGGGGATAGGGAAATCAAAAGGAAGATACTATATGGAGGAGATAATCATGAGTTTTCCTCCACATATATTAAATATAACATTTTTATTAAACTATTGAGAGATACATGTTCTACTGCAGCTGGAATTGTGGAAAAGGACAAAAGAAAGGCCGTGATTATTGGAATGAGTTATGAAGGCATTAAAATCCAATTAAATACATATGTAGTATAGAGAAGGAAGTGAATGGAAACAAAGCAGAAATTTTTGGCACTTCCATGATTAGGGGTAGAAGACAGGAAGAAGAACCAGAAAAGGAGATGAAGAACACAGCTCACATAGAAAGTAAAACTCCATGTCTCAGAATTCCTGAATGTAATTATAAGAACAAGTGAAACAGCTTTTGTCTTCCAGTATTGGTTTTAATAGAGTGAAAAGATTGTGAGCCAGATTTTAGGGGTTAATAAGAGGGTATATAGAAGTGGAGGCTGATAGCAGAGATTTCTTTTTAAATAGCTTTTGGCTGAAGATTTAGAAAGCATCAGGTCAAATCAAAGTGTTTTGATGCACTAAGGTAGACCTGAGTGCATTTTTACATATTAAAAAAACTAATTTTCAACAAATAATTCAGGAACAATTGGACATCCACATGCAACAAATAAATAAATCTTAAACACTGATCTTACCTTCGCCACAAAAATTAACTCAAAATGATTCATAGACCTAAATGTTAACTATATGCAAAACTATAAAACTCCTAGAATAACATAGGAGAAAATCTAGGTCACTTCATATTTGGTGTTGATTTTTTAGCTATCAAAGGGACAATGTATGTAAAAATTAATTTATAAGTTGGACTTCACTAACATTAAAAACTTTTGACTCAAAAGACACTGCTGAAGAGAATGAGATAAGCCACTGACTGGGAAAAATATTTTCAAAAGACACATTTAACACAGTACTGTTATCCAAAATATACAAATGACTCTTAAAACTCAACACTAAAAAAAAAAAGCAACCAGATTTTAAAAATGGGCAAAAGACCTGGACAGACACCTCACCAAAGAAGATATGCAGGTGACAAATGAGCATATTAGAAGATACTTAACACCATATGTCATTAGGGAATTGCAAATAAAACACTGAGTTACTACTGCACATCTCTTAGAATGGCCAAAATCCTAAACTCTGACAACATCGAATGCTATTGAGGATGTGTAACAATAATAAATCACAATTATGGTTGGTGAGATTGCAAAATGGTCACTTTGGAAGACAGTTCAGCAATTTCTTTCAAAACTAACAATGTAAACATACAACTCAACTATTAGGCTGCTTGGTATTTATCCAAATGAATCAAAAATTTATATCCACACAAAAACCTGAATTCAGACGATTATAGCAGCTTTATTCACAATTGCCAAAATTTAGAAGCAACAGAGATGTCTTTCATCAGATGAATGGATAAACTGTGGTACATTCAGACAACTGAATTACTGATAAATAAAAATAAATGAGCTGTTAAGCCATAAAAAGACATGGAGGAATCTTAAATGAATATTACTAAGTGAAAAAAGCCAATCTACAAAGGTGCATGCTGTGTGATTCCAACTATATGACATTCTAAAGAAACCAAAACTATGGAAGTAGTGAAAAGATCAACAATTGACAGGGGTTTGGTGGGTGGGAGGGATGAATAGGTGAAATGAGAATTTTTTAGGACAGTTAAACTATTCTGTATGATACTATAATGGTTAATACACAGCATTATAAGTTTGCCAAACCTATAGAATGTGTAACACCAAGAGCTAACCCTAATGTAAACTGTGGACTTGGGGTGATTGTTTGTCAACGTAGGTTCATCAGAACATACCACTCTGATGCATTATGTTAATAGTATGAGAGGCTGTGCATGTGACAGGGCAGGGGGTATATGGGAACTATATTTTCTGCTCAATTTTGCTGTGAGTGTAAAACTGCTCTAACTGTAAAGTCTATTTTTAAAAAAGAGGGAAGAAGAAAGGCAGACAGATACAAGATATTAGAAAGATACAAGGAAGAAAGTAAGTAAAGTAATTGGTAGAACAAGAGATAAAGTGTATACATGAAAACAACTGGAATAAGGTTTGGCATATGGTAGTACCAAAAGATACACTTTAAAAATACCATATATATCTATATACTGAGAGCTACTATAAATACATATTTAATTACTTTTAGAGGAGCTAACAAAATGTACAAGATACAGTTTCTCCCATAAGAACTCAAAATCTAGCTGACGTAGGCAGAAATATATGGAAAGTTCTACAATAATGTTGGTGTTAAAAGTAATTTTAGAATATGTGTATACCTTGTCATAAGGCAGGGTATGATTATGATCAAAACAAGCATATGACAAATACTATACAATTTTTAAATGCAAATAATTCTAGACATTCATGACAAATGACTGACCCCTTAATTTCTGCCCTGCGCATTTCCTAGTATACCTTAATGTGTGAAGCAAAGCCAAAACTTGAATCCTAGATGGACACTGTATTTCACTGTCACAAAATGTTTTTTTTTAACAATGGAACAAGCATTAAAGTAACCTAATTTTCTAGATGGATTTTTTACCTTATAAAATATTAACTCAGGTTCAAAGATAGGACTTACAATGGAAAAGATATGGGAAGCAGAGAGACCAATGTCATAAAAGAGAGCAATGGTATCAAAATAATCTTTTCATGGGGAAAGTTTCATGAATCTTTATCATAGGATTTAGCCATTTAGGATTAAAAATCAGACTGTTATAGCCGGTATATAATATGCACTGCGATAAAAATGCATCAAGTTTGAAATCAATGAATTAGTCACATCCTTGTAGGATTATCCCCCAGTATTTTAACCATTCAATTGGGATTCAATGGTCGCTGTACTATAATTTCAATTATATTTAAAATGTGGGTAACTATAGGTGAAATAATAACATCTTGGATTTGCATGAAATTAATACACAAACTGCTTTCACATATTCTTTCTTACATTCTTAGTAAAAAAAAAAAAGTCTTTTGTTCAGTCCATTTTCCCATCTTCTGCTCCCTCCTACTTCCCCTATTCCTGCTTGTTTTCTTTTCTCTCTTGCTCTCTCTCATACACTCATGTTCACACACACTTACATAGACATACAGTACATAAAGACACAGTCTGAAACAATTCTTTTCATATCGATGGTTTTAAAATAGCTTCCTCACATGTGATTTCCTTTTTGGTTGTTGTTTTAAGGACGACTGCATTACTTATAATTGGGAAATGTTTGTTTTGGTAAGGTAAACCAGAGACCTAGTCTGCTGTCTGAAGGACTTCAGTTTTTAAAAAAGAAACAAAACATATCTGCTGTGTTTACTCATTTATCTATAAATAATTCAACTAGCATTTATTAGGTACATATGATGACCCTAGAACTATACATTTTTCCCATTTGCACAAAGAAAAGAGAGTGATGGATTTTGACATCAAAAATTTCATAATCTTAGTCTATAAAAGCAAAAACATTACTAGAGTGGGCCAAAGTAAACACTAAGTTAGGGATACTATATTTCTCATTGTCACCAATTACTGTTCTGTGGAATCTAACAGTACATATATGAAATACTTTTATAATGTTAAAGGACAATATATGCATAAACAAACATTTACAAATGTTATATGTTCCTTTATTATAAAATCCTTAACATATAGAAGTGATTTAATGATAACTTTAATAAAAATATATATATTTAGAAACTCCTTGGTTGTTAGTGAACCTATTGGTTAAAGGGGCATTTAATTAACAATGGAAAAAATAGCAGCAGCAGAAGAAACAGGAATAATTAATAATGAATGAATTACATTAGTTACTAGATAACCACAATGCATGTATTATTGTATTTAGAGAAAAAGTCAATAAATTTTAGCTTTAATAATTTTGCTTTTAATTTTGGTAATTTATTAGCTAAATCAGATACAGATAAATAGATAATCTGTATCTATAGAAACAGGTAAATAGATAATTTGTAAAAATGAATCTGGGAGAAAACACCCATGATCAGAGATGTTTTGAACATAAATACATAAAGAATAGGCTTATTACATTAATAAATTCTTGATTCAAACATATGTGAATTTATCTTTGAACACAATTAAGAAACAGGGAACATATTTACCCTCAGTCTTAAATAACTAAGAAAAACTAGATAAAACTAATAAAATAATGACCTTCAGGCATTGTACAACAGGCAACATAGGGCAACGACTCCAGAGAAAATAAAGTGAGTCATATAGTTGAACCAATTTATGGTATACAGATATTTTGCAAGACACAAAGTAGGAGAAGAAACCCAAACAGATCCCAGCAGTTAATGCTGAGCATTTGAAGAAGTCAAGAGAGCTAGCATTCACAACGCAGGGCACTGGAGTAAAGAGTTTCACAAATAGAGGGCTCTGGACATCTTCAGGGGGTCCCACTTTAGACTTCACTGATCTGTTTTTAACATTTTTTATCAATACATAATATTTGTACATTTTATGGGGTATTTGTGATATTTTGCTATACCCATAGAATGTGTAATGATCAAGTCAGGGTATTTAAAGATATCTATCACTTCAAGCACTTATTATTTCTATGTGTTGGGAACATTTCAAATCCCTACTTGTAGTTATTTTGAAATATACACTATACTGTTTTTAACTATAGTCATCCTACTCTGCTATCAAACATTAGAACTTATTTCTTCTATCTAGTTGTATTGATTAGTGCATGCATAAAAAAAGCCTGAGGCCAGGGAACAATAAACAAAGTAGCATGCAAAACAATTCCTAGTTCTAACACAGGGATAGGAATATTTTATGCTTTAATGGTCAGAGAGGAAAAGATTCATAAGAGGGCATTTGATTGAGTAATAAGGGTACTGCTACGGTGATAAGACTAAATTTATACTAGAATAAAGGCTGTTCTTGCTCAACATAACAAAAACTAAAAGCAAGCCTGAAAAGTTAAAGCTGTCTTCAAATAATTTCTCTGTGTCTGAGATCAAAGGTGAAAACATCCAAATAAATATAAAATTCCAGTGTCCAACTATATAAAATTTATGATGTTTAATATCCATTCAAAAATTAGTAGGTATGCAATAAATAGTAAAATATGACTGACACTGAGGAGACAAAATTAATGAAAGACCCAGAAATGTCAGAGACAATACAACTACTAGAAAAAGATATTAACACAGCCATTGTTTAATTTACATATATGTGTATATTTATTTCTTTCAATAATGTAGATAAAAACATGAGCTCATTAAAGATACACGGGAGACATAAAGAAGTCAAAAATTAAACTTCTGGATATAAAGACATTCAATGTCTAAAGTAAAAATACACTGGATAGGATTAACAGTAGCTGAGATTGTACAGAAGAAAGATTATTGAGTTTAAAGAGAACTATGGTGACTACCTGAAATAAAACACAGGGAAAAAACAACTCAACTATGTGAACTGATGAGTGTAAGAAAACGTTATGTGGCCTCAGATATACATAATTGAAGTTACAGAAAGAGTAGAGAGGGGTAAACAAAAGATAAGTTATGAAATAATTATGGAAAGTTTTAAAATTTGATGAACACTATACCCATACTAAAAATAAGCAGAATGAACTTCAAGCAGGGACAACAATGCACAGCATAATCAAATGACAAAATCCAATAATAGAGAAAATATTAAAAGCAGCAAGAAGGAAAAGATACATTACCTAGAAAGGCATAATGAGAGAGATGACCACAGACTTCTCATAGGAAACAATGAAACCAGAAGACAGTGTAGCAGCATTTTCAAAAGGCTGAATGAAAAAAAAATCAACCTAGAATTTTATAACTAATGAAAATATCTTTCAGACACAAAGGCTAATATTTTCAGCACCAGTAGAACAAAACCATAAGAAATATTAAAGAAATGTCTTCAAACAGAAGGAAAATGATGCCAGAGTAATATCCGGATGCAATAAAAAAATAAAAAGTACCAGAAATCGTATATATAGAGACAAATACATAAGACATTCTTCTTATTTGAAAAGTGCCTTTAAAAAACAATTGACAGTTTAATGCAACAATAATAATATATTGCGACATTTGTAACAGACAGAAGTAAAATGAATGTCAATAGGAGAAAGTTCTAAGGAGGGAAAAATGGAAGTATATTGTAAAATTTTCATACTATATGTAAAGTTGTATATTATTTGAAGGGAGACTTTAATTTAAATGTGTATACTACAAACTCAAAATTATAATAATAACCAGAAAACAAAACTAGCAACAAGAACAAAAAATATAGAGCAATAAGAAAAATACATGAGACAAAATGAAATTATAAAAATAATCCAAAAGTAGGCAGAAAAAGAGGAAAAGGAACAGAGAAGAAAAATAGAAATATGATAGATTCAAACCTATGTCAATAATCACATTAAATATAAATGGCCTAAACACCCTAATTAAAAAGCAGAGATCATCAGATTAGGAAAACAAAAAGAAGATCCAAATACATACTGTCTACAGAATCCAACCTTAACTATAAAGGCACAAATACATTTAAAGTAAAAGGGAGTAATAAGAAAATACTGTGCTAGCTCTAATTTAAAAAAAAACTGGATTGACTATATTAATCTCACAGAAAATAGTCTTCAGACCAAAGAACATTAGCAGGTATAAACAGGGTAATGTTACAACAACATTATAATGACAGAGGTAAACTTATCAAAAAGACATATAATTTCAAATTGTTATGTTTCCAATAATAAAGTTTCCAAACAAATAAAGCAAATCTGATAGAACTAAAAGGAGAAAAAGATAAATCCACAAGTATAATTTAAAGTATGTTTAAAGTTAAAAGATGGAACAAGATATACTATGATTGTGGATTTGCCTCTTCATTTTTCAGTCACTCTCAATAATTGATGAAGCAAGTTGAGAAAAATTCATTAATTAGATAAAAGTCTTAAACAACTTTATCAGTAAACTTTACATTACTGACATTTACAGAATACTTTTCCCTCAAATAGTAGAAAGTACATTCTTTTCAAGTGCACCCACAATATTTATTTTTATAGATCATATTCTAGGGCATAATATATATTTTCATAAACTTAAAGGGATTAAAACTATACAACATATAATCTGTCACCACAGAGAATAACACTGAAAAATCAGCAACAGAATGTCATCTAGAAATCCTCAAGTATTTGAAGACTAAACACACTTCTCAGATGTCAGAGTAACCCATGGGACAGATAAATTATCACAAGAGAAAGTAGAAAGTTTTTTTATTAATGAATGAAAATAAAAATGCAACATACCAAAATTTGTGTAGAACTAAAGCAGGACATGTATAGAATTAAACACCTATTAGAAAAGAAAAAAGTTCTAATTTAAATTATCTAAGCTCCAATCCTAGGAAACTAGAAAAGGAAAAGCAAATTAAAGTCCAAGTAAACAAAAGAAAGAGAATAATAAATATTAGAGTAGAAATCAATGAAACAGAAAAATAATTGGGAATATCAATTAACCCCGAAACTGGGTCTTTGGGATGTAAAAATGAAGGCACAAATATGTTTAATGTAAAAGGAAGCAACAAGATACACTATGCTGTAACTTTATTTAAAAAGACAACTGAAATGACTATATTAATATCACACAAAATAGGTTTCAGGGCAAAGTACATTACCTCTAGCCAGACTAATCCAGAAAAAAGGAGAGAAGACACAAATTACTAATCACAGGAATGAGAGAGGAATGTTGCTATGGATTTTCAGATACACAAAATTTTCTTACCAAGTAGTAATATCATATAAATCTGATTTTGCAATTCAATCTCAGTTTCTAGTCAGAAAGGAAAATTTAGAGGAAAAAAAGAAGATGGGAAGCAATTCAGTGGGTTTTGTTTCTGTGAAGAGATAAAAGAAAGAAGCCAAGTATTTTTTCTTCTTTCTTTCTTCTTCTCTTACATTTTTAAGCAACAGCAATGAGTTGTGACATATAGTTGCTGAGAGAAAGGACATTTGTTTTCCTGACTCAGTGCCTCTTCTGCAATCCTACTCATTGATAAATATCTGAAAAGAGTGAACCAGAACATTGTATATAAACTTACAATTTTTTCATGGATCCAGTACTGCATAAGCTCCAATGCCAGACTAGACTAATCTCTGCTGGTGCCTTGTTTCAGCCAGTAACTACTGCCAAAGACTTCAAAAAGATAACTATCCTTGCCTGTTCTGGATCAAATTGTCCCGCACTTTGACATTCTGGAAAGAATCTCTGTTTTCAGATAGTGACAATACATATAAGGTTCTATACCCATGTTAATTGATACTTTGGCACTATAGAATTATTTTTTCATCTGAGATATTATAAACATATTTTCTGTTCTTAATAAAAGTCAAACAACTATTTTTATGACTTTTAAAAATGCATTTCTCTAACATGTTGAAATTTTAAATATAAAGTTTGTGGATGAGAGAAAAAAAGTAATGGAATCTAAGGAAGAATGGCAAAATCATTCCCTTGAATCACTAATGTAACAATAACACTTGTTTTGACTAAGTACTTACTACATTCCAGGAAGTAGGTTAACCACTTACACGTAATATTTTATTTAATCTTCAAACAATAACCCATTGAGGAAGTTATTATTCTAATTTTGCTTGTAAAAACATATTAGGCTTGGTGAGATTAAGCTATTTGCTGATAGCTGCACAGCAAATAGCATTCTGTTTGGCTCTACAGGCATGGCTCTTAACCATTAGACTGTACTGCCTTTTTAAGAGGACACCTAATCCACGTGCATTGAGCATTAAAAATACAAATGTTAAAGACAAAGGCAAGTTAGCATGACTGACGACACACAAGGCTATAAATGATTGCAAATAAAATGATCCTGACTAATGAATAACTTACATGTTTTTCCTATCACATCCAGACTAAAAATTAATCATCATTTAAAGTAAATTATAAAAAATTAATTTATAAAAATGACATTAAAAGATTCTTAAGGTTCTACTATATTGTTTCTTATTACTTACACATTATTCATTTTATGACTTCTACTCTAAACATTTCTATGAACTTCCTAAAATACCACCTAATTTATTCACCTAAAAGTTTAATACGACTTCAGATTCCATGAAAGTTTGCAGATAATTTAAATAGAAATTTTCTTTGGGCAACATTCCACACTTTTCTGTGTCAAATTAACTAATTTCCAATATTTCTTGTTTCATTATATCTCTTTTTTTTTTAAAGTGTCTCTGGCGAGTGTATGTGTTTATTATAGAGATCTTATCTTTAATATAAACAACTCAGGAATGAACTCTTGTTAGAACTCTGTTCCATTCTGAATATATGTACAAGTAATTTATTTTACTACAATCATACTTGATATAAAAATAATATTATAATATCTAAAAGCATTTCTGTTTGGCGGCACCAAATAGAAATTTATGGGTTGTAAGCAAATAACTATTTTTTATCTCAGGAAGCAAGATTCCTTTGGATTGGCAGACAGTAATGCTCAACGGTGCCATTGAGAAAACAAGCTGCTTCTAGCTTGCTGCTACTCTCCATCCTTAGCACCAACATCTGGATGTCTAAGAATTGCGTTTGTTTTAGGGAAGAAGGAGTAAGCTTTAGAAACAGCACAAAGTAGTTCCATCTTATGGGCCAAAAATAAGTAATACAGCTATGACCACACCCAGCTGCAATGGAGACTGAGATATTTAGTTTCTATTTTGTTTTGCTTAGCTTACCAGTTTTCAAGTAGAGAAAAGCAAGCAAGAAGGGAGAAAAAAATGGATGTTGAACAAACAAATCTACATCATTTGCTTGATTTTTATAGCAATATAATTGCAGGTAGTTGAGGAAAAGTACTATCCCAGCTGGGTAAGACGTCTCACCTGTTGAAGTTTTTATGACAGTAGCTGCTGTGATTGAAATGCTAGTTTCTCTCAAAGTGATTTCATAAAAGGGTTTAAAATATAAACACCAATGACAACTAAGTTATACTTGGTGCTATTGCTATACTCTTGTAGTTAACTTAAAACAGAAAATAATATGTTGATTGGTTTATCATTCACCTCATTTCAGACCTTAAGCACGCATCCATATATTTTTTCTATTACATGATTTTGGGGATATATTTAAAGTAATCATTGGGTCCTTCAAATATCCAGGATAGGCTTCACATATTTTCTTTTTCTTTTTCTTTCTTTTTTTTTTTTTTTTTTTTGGAGAGAGTCTTGCTCTGTCGCCCAGGCTGGAGTGCAGTGGCACAATCTCGGCTCACTGCAAGCTCCGCCTCCTGGGTTCATGCCATTCTCCTGCCTCAGCCTCCCGAGGAGCTGGGACTACAGGGGCACGCCGCCACGCCCAGCTAATTTTCTGTATTTTTTAGTAGAGACGGGGTTTCAGCGTGTTAGCCAGGATGGTCTCAATCTCCTGACCTCGTGATCCACTCGCCTCAGCCTCCCAAAGTGCTGGGATTACAGGCGTGAGCCACCGCGCCCAGCCAGCTTCACATATTTTCTAAGGAAATATTTTTTGAAATATTTAAAATGACATTACTGGCCAGGCATGGTGGCTCATGCCTGTAGTCCTAGTGCTTTGGGAGGCTGAGGCGGGCAAATCACTTGAAGTCAGGAGTTTGAGACCAGCCTGGCCAACATGGTGAAACCCTGTCTCTACTGAAAAAATACAAAAATTAACTGGGCATGGTGGCACACATTTGTAATCCCAGCTACTCAAGAAGCTGAGACAGGAAAATCAGTTGAACCCTGGATGCTGGAGGTTGCAGTAAGCCAAGATTGGGCCATTGCACTCCAACCTGGGTGACGGAGCAAGACTCCATATAACTATAACTATAAACTACACTACTCATGTGCAATAATTTCAAATGAACTAAAATAAAACTAAACGATCTTCAGTAACTACTAGTAACTATATAACTGAATTAATAAGAAGAACTAAAATAAAACTAAACTATCTTTAGTAACTAGTAATACCTGGGCCACTGCTTCAGAGAGGCAAGCCCTAAGTTTTGGTTTTTGAGCCATGGCTGGGACTGGAGCAGCCAGGATAGGTGTAGCAGTGTCCAAAGGCTGCACAGAGCAGTGGGGCCCTGGTTCTGGCCCATAAAACCAGTCTTCCCTCCTAGGCCTCCAGGCCTGTGATGGGAGGGGCTGCCATGAAGGTCTCTGAAATGCATTTGAGGCCTTTTTCCCATTTTCTTGGCTATCAGCATTTGCCTTGCTTTTAGTTATGCAAATTTATGCAGCCTTCTTGAATTCCTCCCCTGAAAATGGGCTTTTCTACCATATGGCCATGCTGCAAATTTTTCAAACATTTACACTCTGCTTCTATTTTAAATATAATTTCCAGTTTCAGGACATTTCTTTGCTCATGTATATGATAGTTGTTAGAAGCAGTCAGGTCCCATTTTGAATCCTTTGCTGCTTAGAAATTTCTTCCTGCAGATACCCTAAATCATCACTCTTAAGTTCAAATTTCTGCAGATCTCTATGGCAGGGGCACAGTGGCCTTCAGCTTCTTTGGTAATGCATAGCAAAAGCAACCTTTGCTGAGTTACCAATAAGCTCCTCATCTTCATCTGTGACCTCATCAGCCTGGACTTTATTGTCCATATCACCATCAGCATTTTGGTCAAAACAATTTAACAAGTCTCTAGGAAGTTCCAAACTTTCCTCATCTTCTTGTCTTCTTCTGAACCCTCCACACTCTTCCAACTCTGCCTGTTACCCAGTTTCAAAGCCACTTATACATTTTCAGGTATCTTTGTAGTAATATGCCACTCCCCAGTACCAATTTTCTGTATTAATTATTAGTTCATTCTTGCACTGCTATAAAGAAATACCTGAGACTGGGTAATTTATAAAGAAGAAAGGTTTAATTGGCTCATGGTTCTACGGGCTTTACAAAAAGCATGATGACTTCTGGAGAGGCCTCTGGGAATTTTTAATCATGGCAGAAGACAAAGGAGAATCAGGCATGTGTTACATGGCCAGAGCAGGAGGAAGAGAGGAGTGAGGTGCTATGTACTTTTAAACAACAAGATATCATGAGAACTCACTCCGTATCACAAGAAGAGCACCCTGGGGGATGGTATTAAATCATTAGAAACCACCTCATGATCCAGTCACCTCCCACCAGGCCCCACCTTCAATATTGGGGATTACCATTCGACATGAGATTTTGACACGGACACAGATCCAAACCATACCAAATAGTTTAGGAGAATAGGAGAGTAAATTCAAAAGGCAAATATAGCATGACTATGAGATAGCATTAAGAATCTCTTGACAAAGGTCATAATTTTAAAATGAGACTATTTCATTTTGGTTGATTTTTATTGTTCATCTCTTCCACTCAAATGCAGACACTATTACAAAAGAGATTTTTTATTTGTGTTTTTCTAATTGTCACAGTCTTGGTGCCAAAAAGATTCTATGGCATGGTGGGAACACAATAAATATTTGTTGATATATTTTCTGACTTTTATAAGTAATTTTTCATTTAAAATTTTTAACTGACAGTAATCCATACTTATGTACAATATTCTTACAGGTTTATTCATTTAAGGCCATAGAATTTAAAGAATAATGTCTGATAAATTAAAACTCTTATATACCACTTACATGATCTCACACATACGTGCTGGATTAGCACTGAAGAATCCTTTGTTTTTTGTGGTTTTAAGTCCAAACATCACAGAAAGAAAATTTGTAATATTTCTCCAGGTGGTTAATTTCTTGGGAGTTCATTTTAGTATACTTGTTAACTCCTAAATGATTATTTAATTTACATACTGGCAAATGTAATCACTTTGTAAGAGTGGTATCTTTTGTGAGGGAACAATGATCATGTAGTTCCTAACCCGTTTCCAGTTAGAATCATCTAGGATGCTTTAAGAATATATGAATTCCAAGGCCTCACCCCTTACCAATTGAACCAGACTTTCCAGGGCTGTCCAGATACCAGTATTTTTAAATTATTCCAATGTGCATCTAGGGCTAATAATTTTCATAATTACTGTTGCATTTTTTTCCAAATAGAAATGATATATTTTATTTATTTAACTGGTTGTAGGAAACAAAATTTTAAAATGTAAAATTAATTTACTCCCTCTTTAGATCCTAAGTGATTCATCTGCCATAAGTCAAATTGTAATGAAATAATCCTTTAAATGTTGCTCCACTGATTTGGTAGATATGGAGCAGCTGTTGTTCAATATTCAAGCAGGCATCTAATAACAATGTTATTTTGCCTAAAAAACTACCACTACCACATTGCTGGCAAGATGGCCGAATAGGAACAGCTCCGGTCTGCAGCTCCCAGGGAGACTAACGCAGAAGGTGGGTGATTTCTGCATTTCCAACTGAGGTACCCAGTTCATCTCATTGGGACTGGTTGGACAGTGCGTACAACCCACGGAGGGTGAGCCAAAGCAGGGTGGGGTGTCACCTCACTCGGGAAGTGCAAGGGGTCTGGGGATTTCCTGTTCCTAACCAAGGGAAGCCATGAGAGACTGTAATGGAAGGAATGGTGCATTCCAGCCTGGATACTGTGCTTTTCCCATTGTTGTTGCAACTGGCCAACCAGGAGATTCCCTCCGGTGCCTGGCTCATTGGGTCCCACCCCCACGGAGCCCAGCAAGCTAAGATCCACTGGCTTGAAATTCTCACTGCTAGCATAGCAGTCAGAGGTCGATGTGGGATGCTCAAGCTTGGTGAGGGAAGGGGCGTCTGCCATTGCTGAGGCTTGAGTAGGCGATTTTACTCTCAGTATAAACAAAGCTGCCAGGAAGTTCAAACTGGGCGGAGCCCACCGCAGCTCAGCAAGGCCCCTGCAGCCAGACTGTCTCTCTAGGCAAGGCATCTCTGAAAAACAGGCAGCAGCCCCAGTCAGGGACTTATAGATAAAACCCCCATCTCCCTGGGACAGAGCACCTGGGGGAAGGGGCGGCTATGGGTGCAGCTTCAGCAGACTTAAACGTCCCTGTCTCTTAAGAGAGCAGCAGTTCTCCTGGCACAGTGTTCGAGCTATGATAAGGGACAGGCTGCCTCCTCAAGTGGGTCCCTGACCCCCTGTATCCTGACTGGAAGAAACCTCCCAGTAGGGGCCAACAGACACCTCATACAGGAGAGCTCTCGCTGGCATCTGGCAGGTGCCCCTCTGGGACGAAGCTTCCAGAGGAAAGAACAGGCAGCAAGATTTGCTGTCTTGGAGCTTCCGCTGGCGATACCAAGGCAAATGGTCTGGAGTGGACCTCTAGCAAACTCCAGCAGAACTGCAGAAGAGGGGCCTGCCTGTTAGAAGGAAAACTAACAAACAGAAAGAAACAGTAGCAACATCGACAAAAAGGACGTCCACTCAGAGACCCCATCCGAAGATCACCAACATCAAAGACCAAAGGTAGATAAATTCATGAAGATGGGGAAAAACCAGTGCACAAAGGCTGAAAACTCCGAAAACCAGAACACCTCTTCTCCTCCAAAGGATCACAACTCCTTGCCTGCAAGGAAACAAAACTGGATGGAGAATGAGTTTCATGAACTGACAGAAGTAGGCTTCAGAAGGTGGTTAATAACACACTCCTCCAAGCTAAAGGAGAATGTTCTAACCCAAAGCAAGGAAGCTAAGAACCTTGAATAAAGGTTAGATGAATTGCTAACTAGAATAACCAGTTTAGAGAAGAGCATTAATAAACTCATGGAGCTGAAAAACACAGCAGGAGAATTTCGTGAAACATACACAAGTATCAATAGCCAAACAGATCAAGCAGAAGAAAGGATATAAGAGATTGAAGATCAACTCAATGAAATAAAGTGAGAAGACAATATTAGAGAAAAAAGAGTGAAAAGACATGAACAAAGCCTCCAGGAAATATGGGTATGTGAAAAGTCCAAATCTACATTTGATAGGTGTACCTGAAAGTGATGGGGAGAATGGAACCAAGTAGGAAAACACACTTCAGGATATTATCCAGGAGAACTTCCCCAACCTGGCAAGACAGGCCAACATTCAAATTCAGGAAATACACAGAACACCGCAAAGATATTCCTTGAGAATAGCAACCCCAAGACACATAATTGTCAGATTCACCAAGGTTAGACCAATATCTTTGATGGACACTGATGCAAACATCCTCAGTGAAATACTGGCAAACTGAATCCAGCAACATATCAAAAAGCTAATCCACCATGATCAAGTGGGCTTCATCCCTGGGATGCAAAGCTGGTTCAACATACGAAAATCAATAAACGTAATCCAGCATATAAACAGAAGCAAAGACAAAAAACCACATGATTATCTCAATAGACGCAGAAAAGGCCTTTGACAAAATTCAACAACACTTCATGCTAAAAACTCTCAATAAATTAGGTATTGATGGGACTTATCTCAAAATAATAAGAGCTATCTATGACAAACACACAGCCAATATCATACTGAATGGACAAAAACTGGAAGCATTCCCTTTGAAAACTGACACAAGACAGGGATGCCTTCTCTCACCACTCCTATTCAACATAGTGTTGGAAGTTCTGGCCAGGGCAATTAGGCAGAGAAGGAAATAAAGGGTATTCAAATAGGAAAAGAGGAGGTCAAATTGTCCCTGTTTGCAGACAACATGATTGTAAATCTAGAAAACCCATTGTCTCAGCCCAAAATCTCCTTAAGCTGATAAGCAACTTCAGCAAAGTCTCAGGATACAAATCAATGTTCAAACATCACAAGCATTCTTATACACCAATAACAGACAAACAGACAAATCATGAGTGAACTCCCACTCACAATTGCTTCAAAGAGAATAAAATACCTAGGAATCCAACCTACAAGGGATGTGACGGACCTCTTCAAGGAGAACTACAAGCCACTGCTCAATGAAATAAAAGAGGATACAAACAAATGGAAGAACATTCCATGCTCATGGATAGGAAGAATCAATATTGTGAAAATGGCCATACTGCCCAAGGTAATTTACAGATTCAATGCCATCCCCATCAAGCTACCAATGACTTTCTTCACAGAATTGGAAAAAACTACTTTAAAGTTCATATGGAACCAAAAAAGAGCCCGCATTGCCAAGTCAATCCTAAGCCAAAAGAACAAAGCTGGAGGCATCACGCTACCTGACTTCAAACTATACTACAGGGCTACAGTAACCAAAACAGCATGGTACTGGTACCAAAACAGAGATATAGACCAATGGAACAGAACAGAGCCCTCAGAAATAATGCTGCATGTTTACAACTATCTGATCTTTGACAAACCTGACAAAAACAAGAAATGGGGAAAGGATTCCCTATTTAATAAATGGTGCTGGGAAAACTGGCTAGCCATATGTAGAAAGCTGAAACTGGATCCCTTCCTTACATCTTATAAAAAATTAATTCAAGATGGATTAAAGACTTACATGTTAGACCTAAAACCATAAAAACCCTAGAAGAAAACCTAGGCAATACCATTCAGGTCATAGGCATGGGCAAGGACTTCATGTCTAAAACACCAAAAGCAATGGCAACAAAAGCCAAAATTGACAAATGGGATCTAATTAAACTAAAGAGCTTCACAGCAAAAGAAACCACCATCAGAGTGAATAGGCAACCTACAGAATGGGAGAAAATGTTTGCAACCTACTCATCTGACAAAGGGCTAATATCCAGAATCTACAATGAACTCAAACAAATTTACAAGAAAAAAAATGAACAACCCCATCAAAAAGTGCGCAAAGAATATGAACAGACACTTCTCAAAAGAAGACATTTATGCAGCCAAAAGACACATGAAAAAATGCTCATCGTCACTGGCCATCAGAGAAGTGCAAATCAAAACCACAATGAGATACCATCTCACACCAGTTAGAATGGCGATCATTAAAAAGGAAAAAACAGGTGCTGGAGATGATATGGAGAAATAGGAACACTTTGACACTGTTGGTGGGACTGTAAACTAGTTCAACCATTGTGGAAGTCAGTGTGGCGATTCCTCAGGGATCTAGAACTAGAAATACCATTTGACCCAGCCATCCCATTACTGGGTATATACCCAAAGGATTATACATCATGCTGCTATAAAGACACATGCACACGTATGTTTATTGCGGCACTATTCACAATAGCAAAGACTTGGAACCAACCCAAATGTCCAACAATGATAGACTGGATTAAGAAAATGTGGCACATATACAGCATAGAATACTATGCAGCCATAAAAAATGATGAGTTCATGTCCTTTGTATGGACATAGATGAAACTGGAAACCATCATTCTCAGCAAACTATCACAAGGACAAAAAACCAAACACTGCATGTTCTCACTCATAGATGGGAATTGAACAATGAGAACACATGGACACAGGAAGGGGAACATCACACACTGGGGCAGGTTGTGGGGTGGGGGGAGGGGGGAGGGATTGCATTAGGAGATATACCTAATGCTAAATGACGAGTTAATGGGTGCAGCACACCAACATGGCACATGTATACATATGTAACAAACCTGCACATTGTGCACATGTATCCTAAAACTTAAAGTATAAAAAAAAAAATGTTAAGGCCATCCAGAGAGAAAAGTCGGGTTACCCACAAAGGGAAGCCCATCAGACTAACAGTGGATTTCTCTGCAGAAACCCTACAAACCAGAAAAGAGTGAGGGCCAATATTCAACATTCTTAAAGAAAAGAATTTTCAACCCAGAATTTCATATCCAGCCAAACTAAGCTTCACAAGTGAAGGAGAAATAAAATCCTTTACGGACAAGCAAATGCTGAGAGCTTTTGTCACCACCAGGCCTGCCTTACAAGACCTCCTAAAGGAAGCACTAGACATGAAAAGGAACAACCAGTACCAGCCACTGCAAAAACATACCAAATTGTAAAGGAAGAAACTGCATCAACTAATGGGTAACATAGCCAGCTAGCATCATAATGACAGGATCAAATTCACACATAACAATATTAACCTTAAATGTAAATGGGCTAAATGCCCCAATTAAAAGACACAGACTGGCAAGTTGGATAAAGGGTCAAGACCCATCAGTGTGCTGTATTCAGGAGACCCATCTCACGGGCAAAGACACATATAGCCTCAAAACAAAGGGATAGAGGAATATTTATCAAGCAAATGGAAAGCAAAAAAAAAAAAGCAGGGGTTGCAATGCTAGTCTCTGATAAAACAGACTTTAAACCAAGAAAGATCAAAAGAGACAAAGAAGGGATTACATAATGGTAAAGGGATCAATGGAACAAGAAGTGCTAACTATCCTAAATATGCACCCAATACAGAAGCACCCAGATTCATAAAGCAAGTTCTTAGAGACCTACAAAGAGACTTAGACTGCCACACAATAATAGTGGGAGATTTTAACACCCCACTGTCAACACTAGACAGAACAATGAGAGAGAAAATTAACAAAAATATCCAGGACCTGAACTCAGCTCTGGACCAAGTGGACCTAACAGACATCTACAGAACTCTCCACCCCAAATCAACAGAATATACATTCTTCTCAGAACTACATCGCACTTGTTCTAAAATTGACCATGTAATTGGAAGTAAAACACTCCTCAGCAAATGCAACAGAACAGAAATCATAACAAACACTCTCTCAGACCACAGTGCAATCAAATTAGGACTCAGGATTAATAAACTCACTGAAAACCACACATCTACATGGAAACTGAACAACCTGCTCCTGAAGGACTACTGGGTAAATAACTAAATGAAGACAGAAATAAAGATGTTCTTTGAAACCAATGAGAACAAAGACACAATGTACCAGAATCTCTGGGACACAGCTAAAGCAGTGTTAACAGGGAAATTTATAGCACTAAATGCCCACAAGAGAAAGCAGGAAAGATCTAAAACTGACACCCTAACATCACAACTAAAAGAACTAGAGAAACAAGAGCAAACAAATTCAAGAGCTAGCAGAAGACAGGAAATAACTAGGATCAGAGCGGAACTGAAGGAAATAGAGACATGAAAAACCCTTCAAAAAAAGTCAATGAATCCATGAGCTGGTTTTTGAAAAGATCAACAAAATAGATAGACCGCTAGCCAGACTAATAAAGAAGAAAAAATAGAAGAATCAAATAGATGCAATAATAAATGATAAGGGGGATATCACCACTCATCCCACAGAAATACAAACTACCATTAGAGAATACTATAAACACCCTCTATGCAAATAAACTAGAAAATCTAGAAGAAATGGATAAATTCCTGGACACATACACCCTCCCAAGACTAAACCAGGATGATGTTAAATCCCTGAGTAGACCAATAACAAGTTCTGAAAGTGAAGCAGTAATTAATAGCCTACCAACCAAAAAAAGTCCAGGACCAGACAGATTCACAGCTGAATTCTACCAGAGGTACAAGGAGGAGCTGGTACCATTCCTTCTGAAATTATTCCAAACAATAGAAAAAGAGGGAATCCTCCCTAACTCATTTTATGAGCTCATCATGATCCTGATACCAAAAACTGGCAGAGACACAACAAAAAAAAGAAAATTTTAGGCCAATATCCCTAATGAACATCAATGAATATGGATGCAAAAATCCTCAATAAAATCCCGGCAAACCGAATCCAGCAGCACATCAAAAAGCTTATCCACTATGATCAAGTTGGCTTCATCCCTGGGATGCAAGGCTGGTTCAACATATGCAAATCAATAAATATAATCCATCACATAAACAGAACCAATGACAAAAACCACATGATTATCTCAATAGATGCACAAAAGGCATTAGACAAAATTCAACAGCCCTTCATGTTAAAAACTCTCAATAAACTAGGTATTGATGGAACGTATCTCAAACTAATAAGAGCTATTTATGACAAACCCACAGCCAATATCATAGTGAATGGGCAAAAACTGGAAACATTCCCTTTGAAAACCAGTGCAAGACAAGGATGCCCTCTCTAACCACTCCTGTTCAACATAATATTGGAAGTTCTGACCAGCGCAATCAGGCAAAAGAAAGAAATAAAGGGTATTCAATTGGGAAGAGAGGAAGTCAAATTGTCTCTGTTTGCAGATGACATGATTGTATATTTAGAAAACCCCACTGTCTCAACCCCAAATCTCCTTAAGCTGATAAGCAAATTCAGCAAAGTCTCAGGACACAAAATCAATGTGCATAAATTACAAGCATTTCTATACACCAATAACAGACAAACAGAGAACCAAATCATAAGTGAACTTCCATTCGTTATTGCTACAACAAGAATAAAATACCTAGAAATACCACTTATAAGGGATGTGAAGGACCTCTTCAAGGAGAACTACAAGTCACTGCTCAAGGAAATAAGAGAGGACACAAACCAATGGAAAAGCATTCCATGCTCATGGAAAGGAAGAATCAATATCATGAAAATGGCCATACTTCCCAAAGTAATTTGTTAATTCAATGCTATCCCCATTAAGCTACCATTGACTTTCTTCACAGAATTGGAAAAACTACTTTAAATTTTATATGAAACCAAAAAAGCGCCCACATAGTCAAGACAATTCTAAGCAAAAAGAACAAAGCAGGAGGCATCACGTTACCTGACTTCGAGCAATATTACAAGGCCACAGTAACAAAAACAGCATGGTACTGGTACCAAAACAGATATATAGACTAGTGGGACAGAACAGAGGCCTCAGAAATAACACCACACATCTACAACTATCTGATCTTTGACAAACCTGACAAAAACAAGCAACGGGGAAAGGATTTCCTATTTAATAAATGGTGTTGGGAAAAGTAGCTAGCGATATGCAGAAAAGAGAAACTGGACCCCTTCCTTATACCTTATACAAAAATTAACTCAGGATGGATTAAAGACGTAAATGTAAGACCTAAAACCATAAAAACCCTAGAAGAAAACCTAGGTTATACCATTCAGGACATAGGCATGGGCAAAGACTTCATGACTAAAACACCAAAAGCAATGGCAACAAAAGCCAAAATTGACAAATGGGATCTAATTAAACTAAAGGGCCTCTGCACAGCAAAAGAAACTATCATCAGAGTGAACAGGCAACCTACAGAATGGGAGAAAATTTTTGCAATCTGTCCATCTGACAAAGGGCTAATATCCCGAATCTACAAAGAACTTAAACAAATTTACAAGAAAAAAACAACCCCATAAAAATGTGGGTGAAGGGTATGAACAGACACTTCTCAAAAGAAGACATTCATGTAGCCAACAAACTTATTAAAAAATGCTCATCATCACTGGTCATTAGAGAAATGCAAATCAAAGCTACATTGAGATACCATCTCATGCCAGTTAGAATGGTGATCATTAAAAGGTCAGGAAACAACAGATGCTGGAGAGGATGTGGGGAAATAGGAATGCTTTTACACTATTGGTGGGAGTGAAAATTAGTTAAACCCTTGTGGAAAACAGTGTGCCTATTCCTCAGGTATCTAGAACTAGAAATACCATTTGACCCAGTAATCCTATTACTGGGTATATACCCAAAGGATTATAAATCATCCTACTATAAAGACACATGCACAAATATGTTTATTGTGGCACTGTTCACAATAGCAAAGACTTGGAACCAACCCAAATGCCCATCAATGATAGACTGGATAAAGAAAATGTGGCACATATACACCATGGAATACCATGCAGCCATAAAAAGGATGAGTTCATGTCTTTTGCAGGGACATGGATGAAGCTGGAAACCATCATTCTCAGTACACTAACACAAGAATAGAAAACCAAACACCACATGTTCTCACTCATAAGTGGGAGTTGAACAATGAGAACACATGGACACAGGGAGGGGAATATCACACACCAGGGCCTGCTGGGGACTGGGGGGCTAGGGGAACGATAGAAGAAATACCTAATGTAGATGACAGGTTGATGGGTGCAGGAAACCACCATGGCACATATATAGCTACGTCATAACAAACTTCCATGTTCTGCACATGTACCCCAGAACTTAAAGTATAATTAAAAAAAAAAAAAGGAAGAAGAAGGAGAAAAAAAAAGCTACCACTGGTGATCTTCACCCTTTCCCTAGTCTAAAAGGCCCTGCAAACTTTTTGAAGCCCAAACTTCCAGGACATGGGTCTCAAATGTCTCCCTTTACACTACTATCCTAATTATAAGAATGTGTGTTGTTTTTTGTTCTCCCCACCTTTCTTTGAGGGTCATAGCCTCAGAATTATGGCAAGAATTATTACCTTGTAATGCTGCAATCTGTGAGTCAGAATTGTTGGGTTTAATATAGATGAAGAATTAAATCTAGATCTTAGATTTTTTTTTTTTGGAGGAACTTTAATGCAATGTGCTTTTGCTCACTAGTTTGTTGAAGAATCTATTCTCCCAGGTTAAATTGGGAGCTCTTTATAGAACGGTGCTACTTCTTTAGTGTCATATTTCCCCAAATCTACAAATGAACAAACAAATGAGAACTTCAGCCTGAATGAGAGTGTGGGTGTGAGACTGTTTGTGAGCCTGAATGGAAATGTGGGTGTAAGACTATCTGATAGAGTTTTGTTAAAAACTTCTATATGGGCCGGGCGCAGTGGGTTCATGCCTGTAGTCCCAGCACTTTGGGAGGTCGAGGCGGGTGGATCATGGGGTCAGGAGATCAAGACCATCCTGGCTAACATGGTGAAACCCTGTCTTTACTAAAAACATGAAAAATTAGCTGGGCGTGGTGGCGGGCGCTTGTAGTCCCAGCTACAGGGGAGGCTGAGGTGGGAGAATGGCATAAACCCAGGAAGCACAGCTCGCAGTGAGCCGAGATCGTGCCACTGCACTCCAGCCTGGGCAACAGAGCGAGACTCCATCCCCAAAAAAAGAAAACAACAACAACAACAACAACAACAAAACACTTCTATATATGTATGGCCATTCCATGATAAAAACCATCTGAAATTAGTATTGAGCATTATATTAAATTCTAGGTTAGTAACAATCCATCTGCTTCTAAGTCCATGTCATGAAATGCTAATTGATCATGGTACTAATAGTACTTAATCTCAGTGCAGAACTTCACAAAACCACTCACTGCTATTTGATTGAAGTTAACCATTAAATCAATGTGCAGTGTCAATATCAGAGGGATTTACATAAATGATGAGACACAAGAAAATAATAACCATTATCAGCACAAGCAATTAATATTCTCAGGACACTTTAGGTAATGCAATACAAGAAAAATAAGAAAGAAGCAGTATAAATATTGGGAAAAAAATTAAAATACATATTCTCAGAAAAAGAATTGTCTAAAAATAGAAGAAAATCCAATTAAAAATTTTATAATATATAAGTAAGTTGTGTGGAGGTCAGTTACAATTATCTGTCTACACACGTACTCATGTGTGTATTAGCTTTTCTATATACCAGAATAAATTAAGAAAATGTAATAAAAAGATACCATTCCGCAGAAGTAATATACATGTAAACATTCTACAGTTAAATTTAATAATAAATTTAGAGAAAATGTATAGAGAAAACAATAAAATTTTTCCAAGAAAGCTAAAATAACTCTTGAGTAAGAACATAGAACTAGCATAGTCTGTATGAGAATCAATAGTGTTACAAAGAGACCCCTAAAATTTATCAATAGATACAATTTAATTCCAAACAAAATCCTAATACTGGTGTTGAGATAAAAGTATTTCCAAATATTACTTGGAAAAAAATGAGTGAAACCAGACAATACAATTTTTTAAAAGACTAATGAAGAAAAATTTGTCTTACTAAATAAAATATAAATCATGGATTATTAAACTGTGAGGTAAAGGAATAAGCATTAGAGCTATTAGACAGAATGCAACATCAGAGATAGGACCAAGTATATATATGCTAAATAGTCAAAATGATGCTTTTAAAACTTAATCAGTATATCATTACTCTGCTCAGAACCTTCTAATGCCTTCCTAAATCACTCTGAGTAAATGCCAGTCTTCAGAATGCCTGCAGCACCCTACAGAACCTGGCCCTTTTCCTAGCACACCCCCTTCACTCATTGTTCCAGCTGAGAATGCCTCAGGCTTTTGCACTTATTATTATTCTACCAAGGATACTTCCACAAAATCACACTGCTAGGTCTTCTATTTTATTTTTTGCTCAAAAGTCACCACAAGAGTATGGAGGTCTCTAATTCACTCTTATAAGATGTATCCTGTATCCATCTCCCTCATTCTGCTTTATTTTTCCTTGGCACTTATTGACTGAAATGCATATTTATTTGTGCATTGTTTTTCTCTCCTCACTAGGATGTAAACTTCATGAGGCAGGAAACTAGTCTTTTTTCTTCACTGCCTATGACAGCACGTAAAATCATGCTAGAGTATTCTAGGCACGTAATCCTTATTTTTGGAATAAGTGAATGAATGAAAAATGAATGAATTGCAACAACTAACCTAATTCAAAATTCAATCAGCTCCCTAGCGTACAACGTCACCGCTTTTGGGAAAGCATTAGATTAGGGCCACAGTCTCACCAAGCAGTCTTAGTGGCCCTGAAGGGTTTGAGGCTCGCCCAAAGAAGAATCCAGCTGTTCCATAAATACACAGCTTTCATATAGTAGAAGATATCACCTTCCTTAATTCCTTGTAGTCTACTATCATGTACTATCAGATTTTTTTTTCAAGCCATGCAGGACTGTCGAAGGTACTCTGTGCTGGAAGAATAATATTAACTTTGGCTACTTCCTGTATAGTGGAATATCCCCATTGAACATTCATAAAATGTATTTCCCCAAACTGTTAAACAGCTACACACCTCCTTCGAGGAATACCCTTGGTTTTATTTTAACTGTGATTCATCCCTTTATCCCTCCATTATATGTATCTCTAAATGTAAAAAGTGATCATCCCTGGGTAAAAAAATTAAAAGTAATTTTTATATTTTTGCCGCTTATTTGTGTTTTATACACCAAATATGTATGCATTTATAATAAGAATGAAATTAGAAGTTATAAAACCAACTGAAAAATAATACAAGAATACAATACTTAGAACCAAAGCAGGGAAGTATCACTTCAATATTAATCTCCTGTCACAAAGACCTCCCTTACTTTATATTGTGTAGAAAGGAAGAACAGGACAATGAAAAAATGGGTTTATGAATTATACCAAAAGGGCTTGTACTGTTATAATAGAGACCAGAAAGGATTATTTGATGTTCATTTAGCAAGCAACATAGTAAAATAATTTATTCCACTGTTTGTATGTATCCTTGACTGTTTCTAACAAGTGACCCATTCTTTCTTAATATGGTTATTTCAAAGATCTGTTTCTTATTTTTTCATCTTGCCTTCTCTAAAATGCATCATTCTCCACCACTATATTTTGTAACAAAATGATCCAACAATATTACTAATATTATATGGCCCCCACCCTGTTTTCTATGGTGGACAAAAGGGACTCAGGGTACAAGGGGGTACAAAGGAACTTTATGCAAGAAAAAAGAAACAGGAACACGAGACCAAAGATGAAAAGAATTGAAAGTAGAAACTTCACATTCAGAAAGAGTGATCCAGATTATAAAGATATACCTCTAAAGTGAGAAGAAAATGCTATGACAAACCAGAGAATAACTCAATTTCCATGCCTATGAATATTAGAAAAAGTATTTTAATCTAGTTGATTTTTAGTTTGTTTTAAAACTTTATCTAAAAGCCAGAATTGACAAATGGGATCTAATTAAACTAACGAACTTCTGCACAGCAAAAGAAACTACCATCAGAGTGAACAGGCAACCTACAAAATGGGAGAAAATTTTCGCAACCTACTCATTGACAAAGGGCTAATATCCAGAATCTACAATGAACTCAAACACATTTACAAGAAAAAAACAAACAACCCCATCAAAAAGTGGGCAAAGGATATGAACAGACTCTTCTCAAAAGAAGACATTTATGCAGCCAAAAGACACATGAAAAAATGCTCACCATCACTGGCCATCAGAGAAATGCAAATCAAAACCACAATGAGATACCATCTCACACCAGTTAGAATGGTGATCATTAAAAAGTCGGGAAACAACAGGTGCTGGAGAGGATGTGGAGAAATAGGAACACTTTGACACTGTTGGTGGGACTGTAAACTAGTTCAACCATTGTGGAAGTCGGTGTGGCGATTCCTCAGGGATCTAGAACTAGAAATATCATTTGACCCATCCATCCCATTACTGGGTATATACCCAAAGGACTATAAATCATGCTTCTATAAAGACACATGTACACGTATGTTTATTGCGGCACTATTCACAATAGCAAAGACTTGGAACCAACCCAAATGTCCAACAATGATAGACTGGATTAAGAAAATGTGGCACATATACACCATGGAATACTATGCAGCCATAAAAAATGATGAGTTCATGTCCTTTGTAGGGACATGGATGAAACTGGAAACCATCATTCTCAGTAAACTATTGCAAGGACAAAAAACCAAACACCACTTGTTCTCACTCATAGATGGGAATTGAACAATGAGAACACATGGACACAGGAAGGGGAACAACATACTCTGGGGACTGTTGTGGGGTGGGGGGAGTGGGGAGGGGGGAGGGGGGAGGGATAGCATTAGGAGATATACCTAATGCTAAATGACGAGTTAATGGGTGCAGCACACCAACATGGCACATGTATACATATGTAACAAACCTGCACGTTGTGCACATGTACCCTAAAACTTAAAGTATAATAATAATAATAAAAAACTTTATCTTAAACTTGTTTTTGCCTATCTTTACACTATTTTTTTTCCTCTTCTGTGGCTACCATCAGTAGAAATACCATTAGAAAATGTCATAGGAAGTGTGTAAGTGTGTGCTTATTTGAGGGAACTGATGAGGGGAAGAACAGCCATGTGTGCACTTTTCAGCTATTTCTGCTGTAGTCTCCTGCATGACAATAGAAGCCCTGATTTGCATAATCTTTTGGTTGGCTACCAGAACAGCAGTTATCATGTTCTCAAGGCTAACAGAGAAAAAGACATGGGTCTAGCAAGGGAAGGGGGAGTTCTAAATAAATTTCTAAACAATATATTCATTTTTTTCGTTATAAAAGTAGTACACATTTTATTTTTCCACTATTGATGAGTAATTCATTTAGTTCCATATCTTGGTTACTATGAATAATCTTGCAGTGAACATGGGAGTGCATGTATCTCTTCAACTTGTTCATTTCATATTTTTTGTATGCATCCCTAGTACATTTTCCAATATTGGGGTTTTAATATTCCATTTTATATATATGTGGTATATATACCCAATGAAATACTATTCAGCATTTAAAAAGAAGGACATTTTGTCATTTCCAGCAACATGGATGAACTTGGAGAATGTTGTGTAAAATGAAATAAGCCAGGCACAGAAAGACAATTACCACATAATCTCACTTATATGTGAAGTATAAAAATGTGAAACTCATAAAAACAGAGTAAACTGGTGGTTATCACAGGCTTGGGGTAGGAGGATTGGGCAAATGTTAGTCAAAGGACACAAAATATTAGACAGAAAAAATAAGTTCAAAAGACTTATTGTACGTCATGGTGACTACAGTTACTAACAACGTATTATATATTTGAAAATTGCTAAGAGAATAGATTTAAAGTGATCTCAAACCAAAAAATGGTATGTGAGGTAATGTATATGTTAAATTCCTTGATTTAGCCATTCTACAGTGCATACATATATTAAAACATGTTGTGTACCATATATATACACAATTTTTTCTTGTCAATTAAAATTGATTAACCAAATTTTTTTGAAATAAAAGTGATTAATGTTTATAGTGGAGCACTTGGAAATATATAATGAAAAAGAAAAGAAATATATTCATAATCTTAATATCCATAGAAAACCACTGTTAACATTTTAGTATAATTTCTATTTTCTTTTCTCACAAGCACAGACACATATACAGTTGGAATATTATCACTATAGAGTTGTATAGCTCACATTTCTCACTTAATATTTTTATAATAATATTTCTATTAAATGCCTGATTTAGGCACTGTCAAATTTAGCTGTTACTTCCCTTGAGGGGTGAATTGTGGCTTAAATTTTATTTTATTTTTTAAATATAACTGAAAGGAGAGTTTCTGGTGACCAAAAGACACAGACCAGTAAAATTACATAAGAAGCACTCTGAATATTTTGATTACATATAACATACTCTGTCAGAGATGAAATTCTTTGATAACCCAAACATTCTTCAAACACTAGAACTGTAGGACTACATGTTCAGCCCACAGACAAGATCCTTCAAAGACAACCTCGCCAATAGTCAAGCTTTATTACCTTCCTTACAGAAGAAATTGTGCGTCATGTGACATCTATGAATTTTTTTGTTATTGATCTACAAGGGAACCAGTTTTAATTCAATTTACTTATAAAGTCATAAAAATGGAAATAGTAAGCAAGGCAGATTTCTAAACAAAGGGGCATTAAACAGTAGTTGCAAATTATCCTATGTCATCTTCACAGTGCATCCTATATTTATTGGAAGGGGTAAAGAAACATAAGACCCATTACTCAAGAAGAATTTTTAAAACCATAGTTGATTAATTATTTCTGCTTCCCATAAAAATAAAAAAGAAAACAATAATTGCATGGTGTTTTCAAGGGACATCCTATTACAAATTCCTTGAAAACACATTGCCCATGAATATATGATAATTTGTCATGCAGATGGCCATAACTTATTCACCCATTTTCCTATTTAGTTAGGTTATAAATTTTGTTGCAAGTCTGCAAATACAGTACTGTGTGGGAGAAGAGTGATATATTGCCTCACCCATTGCTGGGTTCATGGCTGGGACCCTAAAACAATAGACAGATTAACAAAACAAAAACGTACACATTTATTTAAAATCAGTTTCACAAGACACAGAAGCTTTCAGAAATAATGACCTCCCCAAACAGGGAGCGCTGGATTTTTATGCACAGTCTTGCAGGGTACTATTGGAGGACAAAAGGATATAGTATAAAGGTAATAAACTGGGAGGACATAAATAAGATCTGTTTGTTCAGACTCTTTGTGTTCCCATGTGACACTTCTTTCCTCTAGGTATAGGAAGGACCCCTCTGGAATGAGCATCTTATGACTCACTTTACAGGAAGGTCAGATAATTCTTTTATGGCCTGCTTGAGGGAATAAGGGTGGGGGAAAGTCAGACTTTCCTGTTTCTGCTGGTTTTCCAAATGCTGAGGTACCATCTTTCAAAGTGGTGTGTCCTGAACATCAATATTCTCCTGTCTGAAACTTCCCTAAGAAATTTTATAGTCCAGAAGCTGAGTTGGTGGATTGTCCCAAAAGCCATTCAACCAGTTTCTCAGACCCCAGAATAGATCATTCCAGTTAAACAGTTAAACGTTATGTCTCAGTTCAGGAAATGATGTTGCAGGTTGGCTTCCACCTAAGTTAGGCCTCTATATGGTGTGATCAGCCAGTTACTAAATAAGTGGCATTTCCATAAAAACAAAAGAAAAACAAATGTTGATGGTTAGAACAAACTACAAATTCAGGTGTTTTTTTTTTTGTTTTTGTTTTTTGTTTTTAGTCTAGAAAGCAGCCAGTGGGGAATATTTCTATATTCGAGTCTGAAGCATCTTCCAGTGGAGTGAGGGCTGGCAGTGTCAAGCTGACAGATTTTCCTGGTTTGCAGTTTGCATCAGGTGTTTCAGTGAACTTTTTTGAGTAGCTCATTTACCAACAGTACGAAGATTATCTGTACCTAAGCTATTGTGATGTTCTCTCTGAAGTCTATAACTAGAATTTATTTTGTGCTTACTATGTCCCAGCACTGTTATAAGTACTTATATTTTAATATTTACATATCTTAACTCACCGAATCATCACAACAGGGCTGTTTATGCAAGCTTAGGCCAATATTACATAATTTGCTCTAAAACATTGAATACAAATATATTAAAAATTATACTTGTATTCTATAAATCTACTATGATCATATTTCCAAAGTCTAATAAAACAAAGGGAAAACTGTGGTTTAATATTTACACTAAATCTACAGGCAAAAACACCAAATATAAGCAAATTGAAATAAACCACTAATAAATAAAGGTTTATCTGCCAATTTACAAAGATGACTTATGTTACTCATAAAATAAACTAGAGTCATATGCTGATTGCAAAATTTGTTCAGAAAGGGTAGCAGAGTAGCACGTGCAAGATAAGCCTCCTGTGGCATATACTGTGGTCATATTTGTCTGATCTACCTTCTGTTTAAAATGTTAGTCTTAGGGAAGATAATTGAAAATGCCCTCTTTTTTTCCTCCTCTTCCTCCTACCTGTTCAGTCTGGGAGTTATTTCTCTGAATAAATATATAGAAAGAGAAAGAAAGGTACCAAGTTGATCTTGAGAGACGACTTTTGATGTGGCATAAAATTTCACTCTTGTAAGCTTAGAACATTGTCCCTACCCAGGTAAATGGTGGGTGCTATTTTGTTGCTGTTAGGTCTATTTTCTTCATCTGTTATTTCGCATAACAGTAAAACAGATACTCAGATGACTTATATAACTTTCATTAGTTTCATTAGGTGGTGTCTTAGCATTAGATGCTCTCTGAAAAAAGAACCTAAAACAAGGTGTATGTAAAGACATTTTATTTGAGAAATGATTTCAGGCAGCAGTTAAGTGGGAGACGGGTAAGTGGAAACAGAGAAGAAGGGCAAAGCAATGGGCCTCTGGATTCTCCAGCTGATCTCCACTGTGGGTAACTTGAGCAGCACCCCACCAGGATCCTTCATGGAAATGTATTAAATGTGCTGCAGACTTGTTCACCTAAGGAACCAAAGATGGGAATGTTTATCCACTAACGCTAGTGTTTCATTGTCAGTGATTGCCTTAGGGGAAAGTAATGTCTAACACTTCCAGGCTGAACTTGGGTGTTTGTTAGGCATAGTCTCTCAGGCATCTCCACTGCAATGTCTGCAAAGCTCTGGGGAAGAAAGAGAGAAGGGGCCGGGCGCAGTGGTTCACACCTGTAATCCCAGCATTTTGGGAAGCTGAGGGGGGCAGATCACCTGAAGTCAGGAGTTTGAGACCAGCCTGTCCAACATGGTGAAACTCCGTCTCTACTAAAGTGAAAAAAATTAGCCAGGTGTGATGGTGGGCACCTGTAATCTAGCTACTCAGGAGGCTGAGGCAGGAGAATCGCTTGACCCCTCAAGGTGGAGGTTGCAGTGAGCCGAGATCCTGCCATTGCACTCCAGCCTGGGTGACAGAGGGAAACTTTGTCTCAAAAAATAATAATAATAAATAAAAAATAAAGAGATAGAAGATTCTGCAGAGACACAGCTGCACAAAGCTAGCTGGCTCATTCATGGCTGGAGTAAATGGTAGACCAAGATTATGTACCCCCAATTTTAAAGTCACACACAGAATAATCATATCAATAAATATTTATTTAACCTATTATGTAATAGGCATTGTGATAAGTGTTGGAATATAAAGGTGAATAGGATATAGTTTCTGTCATTGAGTGGCTTACGGTCTAACATAGAAGACAGGCAAGTAAAAAGAAATTATAATAAAATAAGTGCTATAATAATTATTAAGTTCTCCATGCTATGATAAGATAAGGAAAGACAACTAATCTAGACTTGTGGGAGTTGGAAAAGATTTTCCAGTTCATATTAATTCCAAGTTAATAACTTCTTATGTTGTACACTATTTTAGTCATAAGGTTTTCTGAATCTTTGAGAAGATAAAATGAAACCAATTTTAATCTATTTTTGGACAGCATAAAACTCTGGTGGAACCACATTTACCTGGCACATCTCTTCTTTAATGTATAGAAAATTATGGATACCCCAGTTTGGATATGGAATTCCTTTTAGGTAAGACTATTACCATTTTCTAATTATGCATATTTTAAATGAAGAAAAGTTCTTATTTTTTCATATTTTAGTAATATTGTTTAATCTATTTCACCTTCGATGTCTGCTGATAAATACTCTCTGTGATTCTGGTCTATAATTTTTAAATGTATTCTTTATGCTTTAAAAAATCTCTAGTATAAAGTACTTAGCCACATTCAAAGTTAAACATGAAATTATCATAAAAGCTTCAAAATAATATCTTAGTTATCAAAATGACCATTAGTGAATACACATGCTGCTTTCTGAAAACAAACACCTTAACGATGAAAATAAACGTCAAAAGTATTAATCAATAAGCATCGTATTTAAGCTGAAAAGTCACTATGTATCAGTGACTAAAACATTTTGTCCTTGCTGACAAAAACTTCCTTTATGGTAGACTGTATTTAGGTCACTTTGATCCTCACTGAAACTGTTAATATACAAGAAAAATCACAGATACGTGTATCTCTTTTGAGCAACAACAAAAAACATTAAATGGAGAAATGATTAAAGTTAGACAGCATCCCCTTTAAAATATGTAGGTTTTAAAAATAACATTATAAAGAAGGTCTCAGTATTGTACACTGGTACTTGCAAATAGTTTTGAAATTAAAATTATGCTGTAATTTACAGTTTCAAAATAGCTGTATTCAAAAGTCTTTCTATGGTTACACCCAGAAAGGAAATCATTTAAAAAATCACTATAAATGGGAATATGATGACAATGGAGTGAATTTGGCTATACTTTACTAATTTGTCAGAATGTTGGTAGCCCAAAGAGATACTAAGTTGAATATTTTGTAAAGATTTTGAAGCACTAACAGAAGTTTCATGATTTAAGGGGAAAAAAAAGCCATAGACAGTTCCTTCAGATTATCAAATAGTGCATTTCTCAGTCTTCTACTTGGACTTACATCTGGATGATTCTATATGTCATTCTGGCTTTGTCCCGTAACCTTCCATTGTCATTGTGGCTTTATACTATAACTCTCTACACCAGTGCACAAAACAGGAAATTTTAAGGAAGAGAGGTGAAGCTCAGGATACAGAAATGTTTGGTTGCACCTGCTAAAGAACAAGCAGAGATGTTTGAGCACCAGCTATAGATACACTCAGACCTTAGTATCCCCTCTCTGCCACTCCTGCACTTAAAATGGGTGTCCAGGAAGGGAAGATAATGGAGAAGGAGTTTTGAAACTGGCTTCTCTCAGAAGTGGCAGCAGGAAACAGGAAGCTGAACACCTGCTCTCCACTTAGGGTAGACCTACCTCCCAGGTATTGGCAAGTTGGAATTTACCCATTAGCCTGGTCTGCCTGATTTCTCTCTTGGCTCTATGCATTCTAAGCCCCACACAGCAGTTAAGGTCATCCATTTAATGGCTCTTCCTTCTCATCTTACTCAGGGGAATCTGCAAAGTCCCTCCATAGCCTGCATGACCACCCTGAGCTGCCTGCCTCTCTAACCTCATTTCCAACAATTTCCCCCTCTGTTCTCAGCCACACTTAAGAAACAAACACAAAAAGCGACTCACAAACATAGCATTTGCACTGTTCTTCCCTCTTCTAAGAATGCTTAATTCCACTATTGCTTCATGGCTTCTTCCTTAATT
The DNA here is from genome assembly GCF_029289425.2 of Pan paniscus. NCBI lineage: Eukaryota > Metazoa > Chordata > Mammalia > Primates > Hominidae > Pan > Pan paniscus. Next base: position 113,589,785 of record NC_073262.2, on the reverse strand, counting down.
TATTCAGGTCCCTTCTCTTTTTCCTTACCAGGGCAAAGATCTCTGCCTACATACAGAAAACACTGTCCTCTCCACCACTTTCTATTCCTTTCCCTGCCTTATTCTTTACAATACTTATCACTTAATATAATCACTGTGTATTTATTTTGTCAGCATCTTTTTGCCTCATATGAATTAGAAGTACCTTGAGGCATGAACTTTATCTGTTTTGTTCAATGGTATTTTTATCCTTAGTATCTACAACAGTGACCGCTACATTGTTGGCACTCAATAAATAGTTGTTGACATACAGAAAGGCATGGAAGGAGATCTGACAAAGTTGCTCAATTTTATTAGGACTGTCAATAAGCTTATAGTTTCATTGGTCATAGCAAATTTTTCAAACCTCTGAAAATTCCCTCTGGTGGCAAATGGGATCCTCCAAAGCTACTCTAGTGTAAATTTCATTTGTCAAAGCCATTAAAAATGTTCAAGAGATATGAGATCTTATTGAAGGGTAATCACAGAATCTTACCCTCAAGCAAGTTTAAAAACAGCCATATTACAACTTTAGCATACTTTTAACCTGTTTCCAGGCCACCGGATATGTTTGATGCTAAGCATAACACAGTTAAAATTGGTTTTGTGGAATTTTCTAGACTTACTAACTTGTGCTCAAATGGAACAATGCTGTTGATTAGAAATCCATTCATCAACAGACTATATGGGGCACTGACAGGAAAATGCCCTTGATTGCAAAATTGCCCACATTTTCTCTCAAAGAATCTAGCAGTATAGATGTATCCTGTGTTCCCACTTAAGCAAACATTCTGTCAGGAAGACAGAAATGGAATTCTTCATCCTGGACCCTGTACTTTATGCTCTGGAAGACATACTATTTTTTAATACTCTAACAGCTTGTGTCCTAAATAAATATGAAGAGGAAATGTTAGAAATAGAAGCACTTTTGCTATGTGTGCAAGATGTGGCCAAATATTTAAGTCATCATTCAACTACCTCTATAGGATGGGTTGGGCATTACAGAAAACTTTTTTGTAAACTTGCCTCTCAATTTCAGACTCAATAATTCCTAATATGGGGCTGAAATCAGACACACACACACACACACACACACACGTGTGTGTGTGTGTGTGTGTGTGTGTATATATATATATATATATATTCTGTGATCTAAAATTTAAATTTTATTGTCGACCAGATAAATAACTCCCAATATAAAGAGCAGTTATCTTGGAATCAGAAGACTCAAGTTTTTCTCTCAATTCTGCCATTCTCATTATACCAAATTACCATCTAAGGAGGACCAAACTGTCTTCGTCTGTGAAATAAATTAAATATCACCTACCTTAAAGGGTGGGTGAGAGGGTCGAATTAGTTAAATGATGTACATATGCCTGGTACAGTGTGAACTACTCCAATAATATCAGTTATTTGTTCCTCATCATTTAACATCATATTCTAAATTATTGCAGAGTCAGAAGGATTTAAAGAAAACCAGTCAGTATGGAGTCAAGCACACTCGTCTTCCTATCATCTCCTCAGATCAGCACTGGTGATGTGCTTTCTTTTTACTGATGTTTTGTGCACCCAAGGTTCACAGAAAACCCTGGCCTATTAATATGATTCACGATGAGAACAAATGCATTGCGAAATAATCTGTTCATAATACTCAGTTATTCTGTGGCAGAGCTCTTCCCAAAATATATTTTTTATTCATTTGAAAAGGTCTGTTATGCAATTTGCTGTCTTTATAGCAAAATGAAAAAAAATTAAGTACTAGAAAATAATTTGCTCTCTTAATCTCTCTAGCCTCTTACCTCCAGAAATCATTAGGAGAGAGAGAAATTGTAAGCTTTGGCAGCTTGTGGTGGATTTCTGAGGCGACCTGATTTTCTTGCAAATTTTGCTTTGTGGTGAGCTGGCAGGAAGGTGGAAGAATATTTTCATATTCACAAATATGTCCTAGGTGACATAAAGCTCTGAGGACTCTTCTGGCTTCTATTGTCTGACAAGTCATCTTAGAAGTTCATTGCTTAACCGTTTTTTACTGTAAGACTATGTGCTTTCCACACTAGAACAACCAATGTGAAATAACAATTATCAGTGAAACGGGCATCCGTATTACTTCTACTTGGTATTACCTAGGCAATCATTTTTCTCATTAAGAGACTCTTTTGCCCCTCTAGGGGTAGTTGGATTGGGTGTTAACAGAAAAATAATTTGCAAACTTGACTCCCAATTTTATTATCAATGACTCCTAATATGAAACTGAAATATGGGTGCCCTAACCTCCACTCATCATAACCTCAGTCTATTTATCATCTTATTTTTACTCATATATCTTACCTGATAAAGGAAGCCATTAGCTGCAAGATTCCTATCCTGAAAATTAGCAGTGATAACTTTACTCTTTTTAGGTGCTCATATTTGTATAAAAGCATATATATTAAACATATATGTAAGACACAATTTAAATGTATTGATGTCTTATACACACACACACCCACATTTATATTCCACCCAATCAATAAATTGCATTCCAGTTGATCAATAAATTACAAGAAAAAGTCATTATTATAAACTATAGCACAGAATTCTAATGGGTGAAGAAGGAGCAGCATGTTCAGTGGAAACCCAAAGGTTATATGTACATATCTATAGTTGCCAGGCCGCCACTACCTCTTGTATTCAGATGCATACATTATTTCACCGTGTACATTTCCCTGGTAATTCCAGAGGTTTTGTTGACATATCTTTCAAAGCAAAATTCAGGCACACATTTGTTTCCATTGCTCAAAGAAAACCCCCTTAAAAGACAGATTGTGTGGTGCCATTGGCTAAGCAGCTTGGAAGATGCAGTTCTTGCAAATATCTATTAGCTACATCTTCCAGATCTGTAGAAGAAAAAAATTCTCCATCCTGAGTCACCCAGGTGATAACATAAGAGGAATTGTTACCTGGGTGTTTTTCTCCTGTATGACTCAGAAAGGAGATTTACTTTTTTTTCCATCAAAATTAACCCTCATTTCTTATTGTCTGATATTATCTAATCATTATTAAGGTGTAAATCACCAGAAGGGTGCTGAAACAGTTACATTTCTCATACTTCTTAGTACAATTTAATCTTAGCTGATCCTCAAAGGATCTCTAAATGATGACATTTTAGATATGATGGAAAGCCAGTGGAAAATGTATTTGCCAGGAGTACCTTTGTTTTAGATGAAGTTGTTGAGATAACTATCGTTTCCATTGATTTGCAAGGCTTTTCCTCCATACCTGGTCAACAATAAGATTATATCTAACCATTCTGTCACTATCATTGTTTCTTTCTAATATTGAACTAGATGTCCTGGGTAGTATAGTAAAAAGTTAAGTAAACAAACAATAATTGGAGATTCCATTTACAACAACAACCAAAATATTAGGTACTTTGAAATGTATCTACAAAAGATGGGAAAGATCTTTATTGATATGAATTATAAATTTTATGAAGATTTAGAGAAGACGTGAATAAATGAATAGACACATTTTGTTCCTGAGAGAAAAACTCAAAGGTCATTTTTCTCCAGGTTTTTCTAAAGAGTCATTGTAATTTCAATCAAAATTTCAATAGGAGTTTTTGTGGACTTTCGCAAGCTGCTTCTAAATACATAAAATATCAAAGGGCCAAACAGAGACAAAGTTGTTTGAAGAAGAGAAGTTCTGTGAAGAGTGAAGAGTGTGGTTAAAACAGCTAACAAATCTTATCATAAAGCTAAATAATTAAGTCAGTGTCATATTTGTGCAGAGGGGATAACTGGACACTCGAAGAGGATAGAGAACTCAGAAACAGCAAGTATATATGAATGAAACAGCCACAGAAGAAATGATAGCTAATAAAAGATACTAAAGCATATTGGCTTTCCTCTTAGGAAACAAAAATGCATCCATATTTCACACTAAGCATGAACATTGATTCCAGGTATATTAAATACTTAAATGTAAAAAACAAGTCTTTTAAAATTTTAGAAGAATGTTTAGAAAAATATAGGAGGTATTTTCTTAAGCATGATGTAAAAAGCACAAATCATAAAGAAGAAACCTCTTCTCTTTACTAAAAATCACTATGAAGAGAGTACAAAGACAAGTCACAAACTGAGAGAATGAATATCTATAACATGTATAACTAAAAATCCTTCACATCTTGAATCAGTAAAAACTCTATATAAAATGAACTCTATATAATAACTCTATAGAAAATGAACAAAAAGATAAGTAAATATTTCATAGAAGCTCAAATCACTAATAAACATAGAAGGTGCTCAAACTCATAACTAACCAGAGAAATGCAAACAAACTAAAACCACAGTCAGATGCTATTTTACATACACGAGAAAGACAAGAATGAAAATGACAATCCTAAATATTGAAGAGAATATGGAACAACAAGATTTCTCACAAATGGCCAATGAAAGTATAAATTAACACCATCAATTAGGCACTTTGGCATCACATAGAACATACTCTAGGATTCTTGTTTATACTCAAAAGTAAGACCCCGACAGCAAACCACACACATGTTCATGGCATCATTTTTATATCCATTCAAATATCAATTAGCAAAAGAATGAAATAATAAAATGAGATACATGCATAAATACACAACTAAAATGAGGCATATGCAGTGAAAATAGCAAAACTATTGTTATAAGAAATAGCCTGGATGAATGTCAGAAACATAAAAATGAGTAAGGAAAACAAGTTAAAGAATACACAAATTACAGTACCATTTATATACAAAACTAAAAATGTAAAAGTAAAGGATAGAGAGTCAATATTCTACACAATTTTAGCAAAACTGTAATGACAGTGAAGGTCATGATAAAGACAAAGATAGGAAGTATGAAACTCCTGGGAAGGAGAGTGATGAAATCAAAAAGTGGAACACAGATAACCATGTGATACCATTCTACTCTGTAAACCAGGCAGTGGGCACATAGGTGTTAATTTTAGTACAGTTTTTTTTTCTAATTGCACATGTCATGTATACTGATTTATGTGTATTAAGTGTTTCGTCATAATAAAAGCTTTAAAATTCTACTATTCTAAGGGACCACTTCAAAACATTTAGACCACATGTACGGCATTGAATTCTCTTTAGCACACCTATGTGATTCATCAGTCTACTTTCCTTCCTTGTTGAAGGTTATAATGATGCATTTGGAAACAAACTTGGTGTTTATTCTGTTTTTGTTTTCATGAGTGATTTACTTTGTGGATTACTTAAATTTAGTTTACTGAACTGTGAGAGGTTTTTTTATTTTCAAAATTATACATTATTGACAATATTCAGTGCTGATAATATTCTTATTCAGTTTATGTTTTGTTACCAGTGTTGTAGTTTTCCACTGTCTTAAATAAATTTTCTAAAGAGAAAGTTCATTGTTTCAAGGTCAAGTATAAATTTGTACAATGTGGTGTATTTCAGTGTGGCGAGGTGGAACCACTTAATATTCACAGTAATACATGACATTTATTGAGAGATGTCCAGAATACCAAAGCAAATAATCTTATAAATGAACATAGAAAAAACTCATTGACAAAATATGCATAATGCATGCTTTTTCACTCATAATTTAAATCATATTATGAACACCTTAATCCATAATTATTTAGGCTGTGTTTGGCTACAGTGAGTCAATAACAAACAGCTTAAGATGAGTTCATGACAAAATTCTATGACATAGCACCTTTCTCTTTGAAAAGAAGATGAAAGAGAGAGAGAGAGAAAGATGAGTAAGTAAATAAATAGAGAAAGGCTGGTTGGAACAATCTCGGTTATCTAATACCTGAAGAATGTCAAGTCAAACCAACTTTGAATAATCAATCTGAGCATAACACAAATACCTTGAAAATACCTTGCCAGGAAAAACCATTCGGGTTTTTTATGGTAGCTGACCGCAGGACTACTTTTACTGCTTAGCCAAGCAACTCCTCCACACTGCTACAGAGAGAGCAGGCAATTCTAATGCAGAAAAGATTATTCCAAACTCAAGTTGCTTTTTTGTCTCTTTGAAATAAGGATTTTGATATACAGTTAAAGTATAAATGCCAAAATATAAGTAAGGTTAAAGTAGCATGGGGATTTATGTGGGTGTGCTCACATGCACACTTGCAAACTAGAAAAATTTTTAAAAATTATTTAGTCTTGAGCATCCCATACAGAAGATATTTATAAGAAATATATAAATATATTTAGATATTTATGTGTATACTTTCAGAGTATCAAAAGTATCTTTGATTTTTATAAAATAAAACCACAAATGCATCACAGAGCTATCTCTTCTAGCACATTCTTCTTGAAATAAGAACTTCAGGGCTCACTTCTTAATATTTATGATTCTAGCATTCCTATCATGTTTTGCTTTATTTTTGTAGGACTAAGTCCTTATTTGTAGCTATTTTCTATAACTAGGATTTTTCATAGACCTTTATTGTACATAAACATAAGCATATTTTAACTATGTTTTAATAAAAGAATATATTCATAACCTATGTAACTATATTAGTTGTTAATTTTTTGGCACAGGATAAAGATTTTTCTTTAGCCATGCAAAAAAATTAACCTCTTCAACTTTTTTCTCCCCCCCCAATTTTTTTATAATGAGATGTAGGCTTTTGATACAAATTTGAGGAAATAGGAGGCTATTTTAACTTTAATATAAACTATCTACTTGTTTCTTTGATCCTGCTTCTGAGTGGTTTTCAGGTGTCTTTCTAGCATGCTATTTTAAGCTAGTTAGCAGGTACAAATGAAATAAATAACTATTGAGAAGGCTGTAACAGCAAAAGTAACAATGAGGTTCAGAAATCAAGCCTGGTTAAACAAAAACACAATAGAATGCACATTGCAGACATAAGAAAAATATAGACCATTTAAAAGGTAGGGACTCAGCCAGGCACGGTGGCTTATGCCTGTAATCCCAGCACTTTGGGAGGCGGAGGTGGGAGGATCACCTGAAGTCAAGAGTTCGAGACCAACCTGACCAATATGATGAAACCCCGCCTCTACTAAAAATACAAAAATTAGCCTGGCGTGGTGGCATGTGCCTGTAATCCCAGCTACTCGGGAGGCTAACACAGGAGAGTCCCTTGAACACCGGAGGCAGAGGTTGCAGCGAGCCGAGATCGCGCCATTGCACTTCAGCCTGGGCAACAAGAGCAAAGATCTGTCACAAAAAACAAAAAGTAGGGACTCATAACCCTGCATTAATTTTCACCAATTCCCTCTTCATTTTAATTCAATAAATACTGTATAGAAAACTGAGAACCTTGATTACAGTATCACTTGTTATGAGGTAGGTATTTTTACTACAAGCAATGAAATTTTGGGGAAAATAACCTACTGAAATATTTGCTTTCACAGATTTCTCAATGTTGCTTCCTACTCAAACAATTTACTTTGAAAATATGTTGTAATTCTCATAATACTTTCAGATGCTTTCATGTCTTTAAGACAAAGCATAATTCTCTGTGGTAATATCTACCAAAGTTTTGTTTATATACACTTAAAATTCTAAACACTAAAAGAAAAATTTATATACAGAAGGAATCCTTTTCTGATTACAGAGACTTAAGTGCCACCCTTCTTAAGAAGGAAAATTAGACTCTATGATGATTCAATGTCATTTTTTTAGATCAAGATGTTGTATGTGGCCAAAGCGGGTTTCATTTTGAGAAAAAGATAATAGATACAATAGATTGCACCATGAACTATGTGAAGGAAGATCTACATTATAACACCTGTCACTACCATTTACTACGAGTTTGATCTGGGACAAGTAAGCCCTTCCTTGAGCCTCAAATTCCTTATCTGTTCAGTGGTTCTCAGGAAGCGAATTAAATAATGTTTGCAAACAGTCTTCACAAATTATCAAGTGCTCATACATATTGGCGATAAGTATGTGATGTGTTGGTAACAAATAGACACCACACTATCAGGGTTTAATACTATAAAAGCTTGCTTTTCACACATGCAAAGATCATTATAGACCTAAGCTACTTTCTGATGTAACTAACTTCCACACTGTGATTCAGGAATTCAGATTGCGTTATTTGGTGGCTCCACCATCCCAACACACAGTCTCCTTGTTTGCAGGAACAAGAGAAGAGAGAACTATATGGTCACCACGCAATAGATGTCATTTCTGCCACTAAGACACTGCTCAGGACTAAACACATAGCCCTACCAAACTGCAAGAGGTCTAGGAAATAACAGGATGAAGATGGAATTTTAGAAACTGCCACTGTCTTTGACTCAGTTCTAAAAATAATGCAAAACGTATTACTATTTTCCACCGTTCCAGAGGGGAGATCACATATAGGATAGGCAAAATAATATACCCCAAATCATTTCTATTTATTTAGAAATACATTTACATTTAAGTATTACTTGAATTTGGGGCAATTGACATATTTCAAGACCAATAAAGAAAATAAAAATAATTGGCTGAGCCCAAGAACTGGCTGTTACCTGAAATGGGAAAGTTTTCTCTCTTTGGGGTTTAGGTTACTATAGAAAAGACTGGCCAGGAATGAAATATTATGAAGATCATGCTACAGTGGCCCTATACAATGCTACTTCTGCTGGTGCTCCTATATCCAGGAATCTTCCAGGTTTCCTACTTTGGAACTAACTTTTTCAACTACAATGGAAAATAGAGTTACTGCAGACCAAACATTATTTTATATATCTATTGTTTTCCCCAATGTGAGAAGGAAGATACATTAGCACATTCCCTCAGCAAGACTGAAAAAAAAATTAATTCAAAGTACAAAGCAAACAGAAAATTCATCTGAATCATTCCAAACAAATCAACAAGATCATGTCTTAAAAATGGTTTACTGCTGCCTTGTAAGAGCTTGCGGGTTTGCAGGAAGAGAGTAAATACTGCAAAATAATCCAGCTGGAAGGTCAAAGAAGTTAGACACCTGTGCACTCCTGGCATGTTGAGGGATAATATTTATTATTGACTCTTGGGCAATAAAACCGAAATCCCACATATGCTGGAATTGATTCTCATAGGTTTGGTATAGCTTTAGCTAATAACTTATAGATTGTGAAATCGTAAGGCCCTGCTAGAAGAGCCTATTAAATCTGACAATGGAAACAGAGGGTCATTGGGCCAAGGCCAGGTGAATAGATTTCCTCAGTCAGGCAGGAAAACCACTCCCTAACAAGGTACCCTACTTTCTGAAATCCAGATAAATAGAGATACCCAAAGAGGAGGCTGTAAAGAAATTATGATTATGATGCATGACTAGGTCTCTATGAATGAAAAATTACGACTGCACAGGGTGTTAATGCTTTTTGGGCACAAAACAAGACCCACTCTAGTGAGTCAGGGCAATCCTCCATGAATTCACAAAGGAATGGAATTAACAAAATGAGCCTTATACTTCATTCAGTGTACTTCGGTCACCTCCCTACAACCAGTCAAGTCAGCTGGGGGAAACAGACATTTGCACGGCTCTTTATCCTAAAGGAATAAATATAAAGAAATGCAGAAAATGAAAACAATAGAAAATTTTTAGATTTTGAAAGTTGCTCCCAACATTAACATTCAGAATACCAGATGTTATCTATTATTACATGCATATGGAGAATTTTGAATGCCTGTTTTTAAAAAGGAGAACTTTGTTTTTCTCCTCAAGGACTGCTAGGGAACTCTCAGTTCAGCATTACACACATTAGTCCATAGAAGAGTTCTAAAACAAATTGCTATTATTTTAAGTTGTAGATTGAAAAATTGATTCAAATATGGTACAGAAAATACACGATCTTCATTCTGGGTATATTTGTAACCATTAAAGATTTGAGAATGCTATAACATGCACTAGAGTTCCCAGGTTTTAAATGTTGCTATTGGGTCTCTGTGTTTAAATTGCTCACATGATACAAGCTGCTAGCTTGGTTCAGTCTTATTTGTTTTAAAAAAGAAAATATGTTGAGATCAGAAAATTGTACACCCAAAAAAGGGATACTAAATCAATAGCATATACATAGGAATGAATATATTGAACTAAGCTATGCCTTACTAATATAAAATTGGTCTCTAGATGTTTATCATCTAAATGTCCAATTATATCCTTCACTTTGTAAGGCCCTGGTAGTATTAGTTAAGTCTTATTCTAAATCGATACCTATAAAGACATCCATAATACTCTCAAGGCAAAATAAATTAACAGAAAATGTATATGTTGCAAGTGTGTGCATATTTACACAGTATTAGAAATGGTCTGAAAGAACCATAAAATGTAATTTCATATAAAATTATATATCAAGTGACTAACCATTGTATTGTCCGTTAATAGTTTAGGCTGAGGTCTTGATAATCTTACAACTCATCTTTCCTCCTTGTAGGATTCATAAGAGATAATATAGAGAAAATAATTCAAAATTCTTCATAAGCATTTAGAATAATTAGATGAGATGTGCAATTCTGAGTGTTAATGTTGAAAACAGCATAAAATATGCACATTTTACATTTTTAAATTTTTCTTTATTTAAGTTTAACTATTCAAGGTAATGCCAAATAGGAAAAAGAATACCATTTTGTTGATATCTGGGAAACAATATTTTCCATCACAGGGATTATCTGATAAACTGTGCTCCATAACACAAATAATTTCATTCTTCTTCCTTTCTTGCCGAGTAGTGAAAAAAAGAGGATGGCTGGTTTATCTCAAGTAATCAGATATTTAATAATAATATAGAAAATACACTTTATAAAATGACAAAATAGAGTAATTATTCTTCCACAACACATCTGACACAGTGAATAAAACATATTATTTCTTAAGGAAATGAATAATTTGTGGTAACATTTTTTAAACTTGGTATATGTGGCTCTGAAAGACATGCTGAACAAATGGAGAACCCAAGGAATATCAAGGAAAACTAGTTATAATCTTGGTAATTGGTGTGATCTCACTTACATTCTCAAACAATGCATAGGACTGGTTGTCTGTCATATTTTGGCACCAAATCAGAAGGTGGTACTTCTAAGAGACACCTCAAGATTTCTATCCCAATAACAAATTATTGCATTGTACAGTAGGGCACATTCTGCTATAAATAAAACCAGAAGCATTCTAGTTATATAAAAATATTGAAGAATAGTAGCAATGACAACAGGCTACCCTTGCACTTTCTCTGCCTAAGTTTCACAAGCAGATAGAAGGTAGACACTATCCTATATAGTAGATGAAACTTGTATATAATATTGTATATAAAACATTGATTCTTCACAATTTCATAGACAAGTTTAATGAAGTGGAGGCACATGTTCGGGACCAATTTTTATAAACAAGTTGTCATCAAATTATCATCCTGAAAACAAGGTTAGGGATCACCTAACAATTAGAACCTTACTGAATTGCACTAGTGTCTTTTAAAATAAATGCCTAAATACTGCATTGTTTCAAAACACTAAGGCCTGAGTCAAGCCTATGAGTCACTATGAATAGCCCTGGATGTTGGGGGATAAGAAAACCAATGAAGTCTCCATTGAAATATGCACTGGGGTTAGGTAGTCTGGGGATAGTTATGAGGGGATTTGAAAACTTACCAGAGGAGACTTGTTTTAGGAGACAGGTGAAAAGGAGGCATCACAAATTCTTAAGGGATGAAGAGTTGGGGGCAGTTCTAGAAAGATAAGCAGAGTCCAGGGTGAGTAGAAAGGGAGAGAGATTGGAGTCAGTTCAGAAAGACAGTAACTCAGCAAGAATAAATGGAAGTTGGAATAAGATTTAGCTAGAAACAGAAGCATGGGACGAGACGATGAGTAAATCCTAATGCATTTCATAAGAAGAAGCAACAAACCCTGTAGAAATACTAAATATGGGAAATGAGAGTAAGAAATGATAAACATGCTTCTTATAAGTGTATGTGAAATGAGATAACTCCAAACTTTTCTATGAAAACTGGAAAAAATAGCCATCAACACAAAATCTGAAACAAAGAGGGGGCAGTAAATCTGAATCAAGAGGGATAAACATGTAGCATTTCCTAAATGTATTACCAGTGAAATACTTTCTTTGTTGAACTTGACCTTGGGCATGTTAAATTTGAGTAACACAAGATATCCAATTATTTCAAGGTTTTCACTGAGGGGTAAGAATTGAATCTCTAAAAGCGAATGAATTCGAACTTAGAAGTTGCAAGAAGAGAAATAGCAAATTATTTTTTAATGTTTTTAGTTACTCCACCAATAATTGCCAAATAGATTTGGTTTGCTTAAAGATAACAGATATAGTTATTAAAAATCATAATTTTCAGTGAAGTCTCACAATTATATCAATAAAGATTTTATGCTGTTATTCCTGAAAATGAATAAAATGTACCATTTTGCACCTGTTTTGTGGCTTTTTTGTAACAGAACTCCAGGTTTTTAAAATTCCCCCAACAACAACAAAATGCAAAATAAAAAAAAAAAACCACCCAAAGCCTCATGCTTTCAATTAGAATTCGATGTACATTTCTTCCAGTTGTAATTTTCTTGTCTATCATTCCCCAGATCCCAAATTAGACTTATTTGGCACAATGCCAGAGGATTGGTCTCTAAATCATAATGGCATTCGGCTTTTATATACAACACTATTGATAATATCAGCAGCAAAGCTGGGCAGAACTAGAAAGGAATAGGCCACAGATGTAGTTCCAAATCTGGCAGAGTGACTTAAAAAACACAACACATTCAATATTAAACACTGTTTAAAGAAATTAGACACACACTAAACATCAGTAGGGGCAGGGAGTGGGTGTGAGAAAGACAGATAACACCTAATTAAAATATTTTAAATCATGAACATTAAAAGTGTGTACAGTTGTGCAGTATTTTTATTCTTTAAAATAAGTTTAATGTAGTTATATACTCCAAACACTTTTCAGAAAGGAGTTAAGACAGTTGACCTTATAAACATGAACATATTTTATCTACATGTGGGTTAGTTAGTACGTGAGTTTAGCAATAAACATCTCAGAACAACCCCACAGTCAAAAAAGCTTAAACCAGATGTCAAGAGAAAATAGAGTACCCTTAAATCAAAACATTGATATAAACTTGAAGTATCAGTTAGCAACTGTGAAAAGATAATACTAGAAACTGGCATCTCATATTTTTAAAATTTGAAAAAATAATTTGGTGCAACAATTTTACTGAAAAGAGGATTTCAGATTTTAGAATAGCCCTGTAACTAAAAGATCTTTAGATAACTTTCACACTTTTGATTAGTCTACATACAATTAAGATTTTATTTGACATTAAAATCATATCAACCTATTTCTGTTTTAGAATTTTAAAAAGCTAGTACATATAAGTGTGTATGTTCGTGTTGACATAAATCCTTCTGAAAATTTAGTGTGACAGATTTTCTGCAATATTGATAAACATTTGTGCTATTAAGTACATAGCCAAACCATGTGTATTTTCACCATGAAAACAAATAGCAGGGAAAAGAGTATACCACCACAAGTAAATTACTATGTGTCTTGATGACTACTAAGATAAATGAAAAACACTGCTTCTGTGTACATGCCAAGAATGGGATAATGAGAAAAAGGTTTGTATGTGTATCTCTAAGAAACTCAGCCCTGAGAAGAGTCTTTTGACTTTATTTTTACCTTACTTTAGGATACACTATTATTGACACAAATGCATACAAACCATCCTAGTCTTGGAGTTGGGCTTTCTAATAAACAGTTCTTCAGATTCAGTAAATGACATATAATTGTCATAATAAATTCCTTAGCCTCAAATGCTTCTTGAGAAGCATGACCTCAGAATCGTGGAAAACTATTCGAGATCAATAATAATACCAATATGACAATACAGCATGTATAGATATTAACTCCTATATTCAAAAACATTGCAAAGAATCACTCAAATTCAATTTCCCTGTATATTTTGTATATCTCGGTTTAACTTGTCAGTGGTTTTAAAATTGTTTCCAAAATACATGCAAAGACAGCAGAGGAAGGTTGCCTCATTCTGTGAGCACATTCTCCGTAGGAGCCACCAAAAATGTTTATTGAAGGTGATCCCTGAAAATGCAACATGAGGTGTAATGTGGAAGCAGCCAGTAAAATAAGCCAGATAGCACCCAGGATGAATTAATCTTAATCCCACAGGGAAATTCTGGGAAACGGTGCAAAACACATGCCTCAGACCCTTCCCACTCAAGGGGCAAAGGAGTTGCAATATTTATCTACCAATTCTCAAAAGCTATTTGAATAGAATTTCTAGGAGAAGGTGTTGATTTTTTGGCACTTCCAACTTGCTGTGCACATGGGCAGTATGACTTTCTGCAGTTTCTTTGGGAAAAATAGTCATCAAACTCAGGTATTCTGATTTTGGCAATTGGAAAGGTGGCTGGAATACACTAAAAAGTCCAATGAATATAGAAACAGTTCTGACACTTCTATTAAATCTTTCTTTCGAGGGGAATAAAAAATATCTTTATTTTTCTTCTCCATTTTTGCTACTCTTCAATTCTTGAGAAAATAAAAGAAAAAACAGAAAGCACATCTGAAGATAGCCCGATTTAATTTAACTGAACTTTAAATTGTGAAATTCACCAAATTAATTCTCCAGTATAGAATAAATAAGAATATAACATAATTTTTTCAGTTTCTTTCTACTAGAGACTAAAGTTATGTATTCACATTAATAACCTTTAGCTCAATAAATTTTATTGTAATTCGCAAGAATTATATGTTTCCCTAACATCTTGAAAAATTGAAAGTGCAAAGACTTTAAGTACATAGTTCGTGTGTTTGGGACATTGTATATATTTATGTATCACCACTCAAATCAAGACATGAAATATTTCTGTCACCTCAGAAACTTTTCAACTACTACTTGCTAGTCAATACATTCCTTCTTTGCACTCATTGTCCTCATTTATATTACTTTATCTCTTCTAGGCTTTGGTATAAATGAACTTATATTGTATGTACTCTTGCCTATGGCTTATTTTGTTCAGTGTTTCAAAACCCATCCACGTTGCTGCATGCCTCAGTATTTTATGCCTTTTCAATGGGTCAGGGGAATTCGACTGAGTGAATATACTAGTATTAGTTTATCCACTGTCCTGTTGATATGCATTTGAGATATTTTGAGGTTTTGGCTATTGTGAATTAAAACTGCTACAAATATTTTTGTCAAGTTGTTACGGTTTGGTTGTGTCTCATCTCGAATTGTAATCCAAATTGTAATCCTCATGTGTCGAGGGAGGGATCTGGTTGGTGATTAAAATATGGGGGTGGTTTTCCTCATGCTGCTCCCATGGGATAGTGAGGAGTAAGTCTTATGAGATCTGGTTGTTTGATAAATGTGGAGCTCTTCCCGCCTTGTGCTCTCTTCCTCTCTCTCCTGCTGCCTTGTGAAAAGGTGCCTGCTTCCCTTTTACCTTCTGCCATGATTGTAAGTTTCCTGAGGCCTCCTAGACATGCTTCCTCTTAAGCCTGCAGAACTATGAGTCAATTAAACCTCTTTCCTTTATAAATTACCCAGTCTCAGGCATTTCTCTATAACAGTGTGAAAATGAACTAATACAGAATTCTTGGTGGACATACGTTTTTCTTCTCTTAGGTAAATATCTAGGAATGAAATGGCTAAGCCATCAGGTAGGTTTTTTTCTGTTTTTTTTTTTTTCTGTTTATTTATTTATTTTTTTTTTTATTGATCATTCTTGGGTGTTTCTTACAGAGGGGGATTTGGCAGGGTCATAGGACAATAGTGGAGGGAAGGTCAGCAGATAAACAAGTGAACACAGGTCTCTGGTTTTCCTAGGCAGAGGATCCTGCGGCCTTCTGCAGTGTTTGTGTCCCTGGGTACTTGAGATTAGGGAGTGGTGATGAGTCTTAAGGAGCATGCTGCCTTCAAGCATCTGTTTAACAAAGCACATCTTGCACCACCCTTAATCCATTTAACCCTGAGTGGACACAGCACATGTTTCAGAGAGCACTGGGTTGGGGGTAAGGTCATAGATCAACAGCATCCCAAGGCAGAAGAATTTTTCTTAGTACAGAACAAAATGGAGTCTCCTATGTCTACTTCTTTCTACACAGACACAGCAACAATCTGATTTCTGTATCTTTTCCCCACATTTCCCCCTTTTCTATTCAACAAAACCACCATCGTCATCATGGCCGGTTCTCAATGAGCTGTTGGGTACACCTCCCAGACGGGGTCGTGGCCGGGCAGAGGGGCTCCTCACTTCCCAGAAGGGGCGGCCGGGCAGAGGCGCCCCCCACCTCCCGGATGGGGCGGCAGCGGGGCGGAGGCGCCCCCCACCTCCCTCCCGGATGGGGCGGCTGGCAGGCGGAGATGCTCCTCACTTCCCAGACGGGGCGGCTGCCGGGCGGAGGTGCTCCTCACTTCTCAGGTGGGGCGGCTGCCGGGCGGAGGGGCTCCTCACTTCTCAGACAGGGCGGCGGGGCAGAGGGGCTCCCCACATCTCAGACGATGGGCGGCCGGGCAGAGACGCTCCTCACTTCCTAGACGGGATGGCGGCTGGGAAGAGGCGCTCCTCACTTCCCAGACTGGGCAGCCGGGCAGAGGGGCTCCTCACATCCCAGACGATGGGTGGCCAGGCAGAGACGCTCCTCACTTCCCAGATGGGGTGGCGGCCGGGCAGAGGCTGCAATCTCAGCACTTTGGGAGGCCAAGGCAGGCGGCTGGGAGGTGGAGGTTGTAGCTAGCCGAGATCACGCCACTACACTCCAGCCTGGGCAACATTGAGCACTGAGTGAACGAGACTCCGTCTGCAATCCCGGCACCTCGGGAGGCCGAGGCTGGCAGATCACTCACGGTTAGGAGCTGGAGACCAGCCCGGCCAACACAGCGAAACCCCGTCTCCACCAAAAAAATACGAAAACTAGTCAGGCGTGGCGGCGCGCGCCTGCAATCGCAGGCACTCGGCAGGCTGAGGCAGGAGAATCAGGCAGGGAGGCTGCAGTGAGCCGAGATGGCAGCAGTACAGTCCAGCTTCGGCTCGGCATCAGAGGGAGACCGTGGAAAGAGAGGGAGAGGGAGACTGTGGGGGAGACAGAGGGAGGGGGAGGGGGAGGGGGATAGGGAGAGGGGTTTTTTTTCTCTTCTATTGATTTAGTTGCTTTTCCTTATCTAAAAACTGCTTTCTGGATTGCCATAGTAATCAGGGAGTATAAGTCCACCAACTTTGTTGTTTTTCAAAACTATTCTGACTCTAAGAAGTCATTTACATTTTCATACACATTTTTAAATGAGATCATCAAATTTTACAAAAAAGCTTACTGAGATTTTTGTTAGAAGGGTATTGAATCTGAGAACAATTTTGGAAAAATTTATATCTTAACAATATTTAATTTCCAATTCCTTTTTTATTTTTTTTTTCTGAGACAGAGTCTCACTGTGTCACCTAGGCTGGAGTACAGTGGCATGATCTCAGCTCACTGCAACTTCTGCCTCCTGGCTTCAAGTAATTCTCCCTGCCTCAGCCTCCGGAGTAGCTGGGATTACAGGCACCTGCCACCACACCTGGCTAATTTTTGTATTTTTTAGTAGAGACAGGGTTTTGCCATGTTGGCCAGGCTGATCTTGAACTCCTGACCTCAGGTAATATACCCACCTTGGCCTCCCAAAAGTGCTGGGTGTGAGCCACCGTGCCCAGCCTAGTCTTCCAATTCTTGAAGACAGTATATCTCTCAATCTACCTGTCTTCTAAATTTTTTCTTAGAAACGTTTTCTAGTTTCTTGTATAATGTTTATGGTGTTTGTAGTCAAGAGGTTTCCAAGACAAATTTTGATATGCTGCACAAATTTTTATTATCATTCAGGTAAAAACCTTTTTCTAATTTTTCTTGTGATTTTTTTCTTTGACTTATCCATTATTTAGAATTGTGTTGCATAAATTCTAAAACTGTGCAAGATATTCTAGAAATGTTATTATATTGGTTTTTAACTATTTCTAATTGTGTTAGAGAATATGCTCTAAACGGTTTTAATATTTTAAAATCTGACTTATTTTTTAGCCCAATATATGGTCTATTATGGCGTTTGTTCTATGTACACTTAAAAATGAGGTATATTTTAGTGATCTATTAATGTCAATTTGGCCAAATTGATATTGCTATTTAAATCTCCTATATATTTGTAGTTTGCCTGGCATTTGCTTACTTGTTCCATCAATTAGAGAGAGAATGGTACTAAAATCCTGCACTTTTAAAAAATTGTTCTCTTTATTCTGTTAAGTTTTGTTTCATATATTTTGATAGTTTATTATTAACTATGTACATATTTGGTAATTATTCCTAATGAGTTGATCTTTGTATTATTATTAAATATTACACCATTCAATCATTTTTTAAATTAAATGTACTAATTTTTCCCAATTGTTGACTTCCCATATAGTTCTTTTTAGTAATTTTCATATATGTCTTTCAACTGTCCATCTCTTAAAACATCTTTTTCATACATATTTTATTATATATTTATCAGAGTTATTTTAATGTCCTTGCCTGATAATTCTAATATTGAGATAATCTGTCATTCTGTTCTACTAACACTTTTTTTGGTATATTAACAAATCTTATAATTGGGCATAATACCTTGAATATCTTGTAGATAGTCTGGATTTGTCATTTTCCTCTAATAATTTATTGAGTTTTATTCTGTCAGCCAATTACATTACTAATGGATCTCTTAATATGTGAAGGCTTGGTTTTATGTTTGTAAAGACTGATCCATTTTAATTTTTTTCCTTAGTCCTAGAGTCTCTCTAACTGAATAAGACTTTCTTTCCCCTCCAGGAAGCAGCCGCTAAATTTCTGCTCAGTACTTTAGTTCAATTAACTAATGTTTTCCCCTGGACTACTTGGAATGTGTCCCATTCATGCATAGATTAGAGGTCGGCCAAAGATTTGAGGGGTGTTGCATGCAGATTTGAAGGCTCTCTTTTATGCAGCGTCCTCACTTCAGAGACATCACCTTTCAATCTTCAGCTGCTTTTCAACCCCATGCTCCAACCGCTGACTCCTCAGGTGATAAAACAGCAGCTTTCTGTATTCTAATTAGAGCATGTCATATCAATGTGGCTTTCACTCAGCGTTATTTTTTTTCAAGGACTGAATCCCCCCTCTGCTTCTGCCTGCTTTTGGTCACTCTTCAGTGCTTGCGAATAATTGTGTGTGAGTGTGTGTGTGTGTTTGTGTGCTTGCATGTGCACACACTACATATATATAATACAGATATATATATAGTTCAGAGTATATAATTGCTTTTGAATAGGAGAGTTAGTTTAATACAACCTTTCCTGAAAGTCGGTTTTGTAGTTGTTCTTTGTGTGCATGTGTTTTATAAAATACTGGTAATAGTAAGATAGAGCATTAGGAAAGTTCTGTACAAATATGTGTAATCCAGCATCTGTTTATCTATTCACATTCATAGAATTCTCAGTAGAACAGGTTAGTTTTTCAGCGGAAGTTATTGCCACAATAAACAGCTTACATATAAGTGATAGTTGAAGATAACAAGTATAGCAAAAGTAGACCCTACTAACAATTGACTTTTCAACACAAAAGCATATAGAAACATTCATCCACTTGGGATTCATGTTAGAAAAGCAGACAATAAGTGAATATAGATGATGGAATGTTTATTTGTTTGCTGAGCAGAGATCTATGCAACCTAGGAATTAAAAAAATGAGGAAGCAGCCTGTTACACATAGGAATAGAGCAGGGATAGGCATGTGCTCACCATGCTAGGAATTGACAGCAACTCAATTGTGCAGGCAGGTCACCCTGTATGTGATGAAAACCTATTACTATTAGATAAGGCAATACATCTGCTGCAATGAAATATAAAGGTTTAATTAAGTAGATACTAGCTGTGACATGCGGTTGTGAAAAGTGTAAGTACATTAAGGAAAATAATCACAAAGAAAACAAACAGAGGTAAGGGACCAAACCTATCATTTACTTAGGGATACAATTAGTCTAGATTCAACTATAATCCAGGATCTTCTAAATTAATATATTCTTAAAAATTCCATCTATTTCCCAACTGGCTGACTCTCTAAAGGGAATTATCAATTTCATTATACTGGATAAAGCACGAAGAATATTAATTGCAGTTTCTATAGAATAAACGTTCTTGAAGCTCATTTTCCTTTCAGCCTTAAAGTTAATTCTATGAACAGGCATTAGAAATCAAAGTAAGTGTATTGTTAATAAAAAATCAGATTAGTGTATTATTTTCTAGCCACCTATCTAAAAAGAAAATAGTAGAAATGTTTCGAAGACTTCAAATACTTAATCTCAGTAATGGACAGTCTACCTATTATTCTTTTTAAAGTATATTTGTAGAGAAACCCCTCTATTCTCACATCTATTATAAGCTTGATGCTGGCAAAGGAATATATAATGAAATCCCTATATGCTCAATCCACGCAGACCTGACACATTGTATGTACAACTGAATTCCATTGATATTTCAAGATTCTTTTCAGAAAGGCCAATATTCACAAAGCTTTAATTACGGTACTTTGCTTTCACTCCACATCAATTTAGATTCCAAGCATCAGTTATGTCATTAACATAAATCTGCATACAAGTAAAGATTACATAAATGTCATTTCAAAGTTAGCACAGAGCAAATAGAAATAGATGAGTCTTGTGTTGAAATTCCTTTCAATACCATTTTAAATAGTACAGGTTTTAACCTGGCCCATGAAATCCTTTAATGAGAATTTTCAGCTAGATAATTTGCCTACTTCAACAGGAAATGTACTTATGAACTTGGATCATTTCTAAGCTTAATCTCAGTATTTTAGGATACCAAATGCTTTCACTCCTCTCTGTATCTCCATTAATAAATAAAGGGAATGCAATTGTATGATTTCTGAGCATGGTATTATCATACCTGCACAAATAATTCACAGATTTACAGGGTTAAACAAACATTATGTGAGACCGTTGTTTTCGACTGACCTCTTGCACTAGGTCCCAATAGACCAGACCCACCAAAAGTGAGTCACTCATGTTAAATGTCATACAATCAAAATGAAGCTTTAAAGAAGCGGATAGATCCTGAAAAAGACTAGTTTTTCCTAAAAACAGAAAATTTCAGTCTACCCGAATCAACACAATAAGGACATTCCCTCTGCTTTAACCCTTACAAAAAAAAAAAAAAAGTAACATGAAGTTACTAAATATAAATCAATCAGCTTCTTCTTTTTCTCTATTGTTCTGTTTTCTGGCCCACACTTCATAAAACTCACTGTTCCGCTATTGCTCAGTGGGAACTCCCACTCTATTTCGGAGAATCGAGGCTGCTCCAATTCATGAATTGTGAATAAAAGCCGATGAGATCTATAAATAAATTTGTTATAATTTTTCTTTTGACAACGGTAATGTAATTTCTGCCTTAATATGGCATATTTGGGATTTTTTTATTAACCTTGCCACTAATGCCAGTGTAACACTTTTGTTTTCATCACCCCGTTTCTTTCTAAAACTCTTATCATTCTGATCTTAATTCCCATTCAGATAAAGAAGACTCCCAAATACAATATTCCAAAACTCTTTCTTATACTTGCTATTACTTAAAACTATCCTAGAAGACCTATTGGTCAAAAGCGAATCCACTGGGATTTTAAAGAATATTTTCCTATATGATGCCATTCTCAGGATGGTTTCACCATCTGTTTTTGATTTTCATAGTACCAATAACGTTTTAATTATATCCAGGCAAACTACTTAGCTTCTGTAGCACACTCTACCGAACTTACTTTTGTCATATTATAAAAATCATCCAGCTCAATTGCCTTTTCTTTTCCTCATCTTAATTATTATCTTGGTAATATTTAACAGAGTTGATTACTCCTCCTTTTTAAAATTATTCTTTTGGCATCTCTGATACTACACTTTTAGTAATATTCAAGTTCCCTCGCCATTCTCCCAATCCCTTTTGCTGTCTTGCCTTCCCAAGATCTACATTTTGAATGCCCAAAGGCTCAATTCTGCATAGTATTCTGTTATCTGCCCATGTAGTATCTCCCATGCCCATAAATTTCTAATACCGTGTATTGTATTTTCTGATTACTCCAAATATATGTCACTAGTCCTAACCACCCTCTTGAGCTCTAGAATCCTATGTCAATCTTTCTGCTTAGCATATATTCCTGATCAGGAACCTATCTGAATATCCCATAGGCACCTCAATATTAATGTATTCAGAACACTCTTAAATTCCCCCTGAAATGTATTTTTTCTGAGATTTTTTTCAGTTAAGTGAATTGTGTCACTATCTACCCAGCTGTTTAGGTCAACAACCTAGAAATAATATGTGGTTCCTTTTTTTCTCCACTTGCCTTTGTATGTAAGCAAATCCTGATGGATCAACCTCAAAACCTAGTAAAATCCATTCATATCTCAGTATGCCCACCACTATCATTCTAGCCCTACCCATTATTTTTTATGTAGACTACTGGAATAATGTCTAGCCAGTATCTCTGCATTTTCCCTTCCTTCTTTTAATCTATTTTCTATCATAAGGCTTATTTTTATAAATATAAATCCGATTTTGCCAGGTGCAGTGGCTCACGCCTGTAATGCCAGCACGTTGGGAGGCCGAGGTGGGTGGACCACGAGGTCAGGAGATCAAGACCATCCTGGCTAACACGGTGAAACCCCTTCTCTACTAAAAATACAAAAAGTTAGCTGGGTGTGGTGGTGGGCACCTATAGTCCCAGCTACTCTGGAGGCTGAGGCAGGAGAATGGCGTGAACCTGAGATGGACAGTTTCCAGTGAGTCGAGATCTCGCCACTGCACTCCAGCCTGGGTGCAGAGCGAGGCTCCGTCTCAAAAAAAAAAAAATATATATATATATATATATATATATATATATATATATTTTATATATATATATATATATATATATATATATATATATCAGATTCATTGAGTGCCTTGCTTAAAATCCTTCATTTTTCCTCTACTGCCTGTAGAAATTTCAAGCACCTTGTAATGTTCCATAAGGCCATGGGTGACCTGCAGATAGATAATTCTCTGAGATCATTTCCACCTTCCCATGTCTGGCTACACTCATTACTCTCTAGTGACACTGGCCTTTCTTCTTCTTATCAAACATCTTCCAACCTCAAGACATTTGCACTCACTGTTCTTTCTCCTTGAATTATTGTCCGTAGATTTGCTCAGAATAAGCTTCTTCACATTATTTGGATCCCACTGAAAATGTCAGAAGGCCTTCCTTGATCGCTGAATCTAAGGTCATTGACTCGACTATAATTTTCCAAACTACCTAAACGTGTTATATCATTATACTCTATTGTTTTCAGAGAACTTATAAACATCTAAAATTGTTGTGCTTATTTTCTACTTGTTTTATATTTGCCTTTCCCCACTGGAAAATAAGTTCTGCAAAAGCAGAGATTTAGTCTCATTACTGCAGTACCTAGAACAGGGATTGGCAATCGGTAGGTGTTTAATAAATAGTTGTTAACTGAATAGATGAACACATTTTTTTGAAAGCGAAAGCTAAAAGAAATTAAATTTCTCAACATAAAATATCTAATAAATGGCAGAACCATGATACTACCTATGGTGTTTGCTTGAGACTATTAATCTAGCAAAAATGTGCGGTTAGAATGGGGACACGTGGAGACTCAGACATTAGATAAAAACAGTTTTGACATGAAAGAGAAAACTCAATGATGCCTAGGATGAAAATGAGGCAAAAAGAAATGGAAAGTGGAAGTGGATGCAAGAGCCTTGGAAAAATTAGGCCTTGAAATAATTGCAAGTTTACTGAATGTGAAGAAAATAGAGGAATCAAAATTAACTCAAAAGCTTCTAGTCTGGGTGAGAGTAAAAATACTTGTTTTATCAGAAAAATCAAGACAAAGCCTAGACATAGATGTGTTTGGCATTCAGTATGGCAATGCGTGTACCTGGTAGTACATCCAGGTGGATATGGTCTTTAGTCAACTGGAAGTATGGTTTTGATGTATGAAAAAGAGATTAATATTTTGTTTTTAAGTCAGTATTACTAAGATATAATTTATATAGAATAAAGTTCACCCTTTTAAATATACAGTTTAATGATCTTGGAAAATGTATAGACATTCACATCACCACCACCACCATCAAGATATAAAACAGTTTCATCATCTCAAAAATTTTGCTCATGCTCGCTAATAGTCAATCTCTTTTCCGATATTGCAATCGCTATCAGTCACCAATCAAATTTTTGATGCTAGAATTTTGCCTTTGTCATAAAGTCATACAAATCGAATCAAATAATATATATCTTTTTACATCTGGATTCTTGCACTCAGTAAATGATCTTGTAATTCATTCATGTTGTCACATGTATTAGTGTTTTTCATTGCTTAGTGGAATTGAATGATATATCTGTATCCAGCTTATTAATGGGTATTGTGTTGATTCCAGTTTGAGGCTATTATCAATAAAAATGTTTACAAATATTAGTGTGTAGAACTTTGAATAGATGTGCACTTTTATTTCTGTTAGGTAAATATACAGGAGTGGGATTGCTGGGATATACGGGAAGTAAGTGTAATGTTCTAAGAAACTGCGGAGCTCTTTCCCAAAGCTGGGAATTCATGTCATCCTGAATTCCCAGCAGTAATATACGAATTAAGTTAATTTACACCCTCTCAGTACTTGGTGTTGTACTTTTACATTTTAGCCATTCTAGTGGTAAGTAGTAGTATTTCATTGTGGTTTTAATTTGCACTTCCCTAATGACAAATGATGTTGACTATCTTTTTATGTGCTTTTTTGCTTAATGTATGTTGATATGGTTTGGATTTGTGTCCCTGCTCAAATCTCAAGTTGAATTGTAATCTTCATTGTTGGAGAAGGGGTCTAGTGGGAGGTGATTAGATCATAGGGACAGATTTCCCCCTTGCTGTTCTTGTGATAGTGAGTTCCCACAAGATCTGGTTGTTTAAAAGTGTGTAGCACCTCTCCCTTTGCTCTCTTACTCCTGTTCCAGCCATGTAGGATGTGCCTGCTTCCCCTTGCTTTCTGCCATGATTGTAAATTTCCTGAGGCCTCCCCAGCCATGTTTCCTATACAGTCTGTGGAACCATGAGCCAATTAAATCTTTTCTTTAGAAACTACCCAGTCTCAGGTAGCTCTTTATAGAATGTGAGAACAGACTAATACATATATGTTCTTTGGTTAAGTGTCTTCAATTATTTTATACATTTTTATTATTGAGTTGCAAGAGTTCTATGATATATTATGGATATAAGTATTTTTATCAGGTGTATGTTTTACAAATATTTCCCCAGTTATGGCCTGCCTTTTCAACTCTTAACAAAGCTTTTGAAGAATAGAGGTTTTTAACTCTAATAAAATAGGATTTATCAAACTTTTGAAAATAATTTGCATTGGCATGACCTATATATAAAATCTATGCCTAATCCAAGGTCCTATCAATTTTCTCCTGTATTTTCTCCTTAATACATTTTATAATTTTAGTTCTTAGATTTAGTTATAGGATCCAGGTTGAGTTAACTTTTGTATATAATGTACAATCGAGTACATTAAAAATTGAGTTTTTTAAAAAATATATTATTTGTATAGCAATGCCCAATTGTTCAAATACCATTTGTTGAAAAGAATATTATTTCTCCATTGAAGTATCATGGCACATTTGTTGAAAATCTAGTGGCTAATGAGTGTGTGTGTGTGTGTATGTGTGTCCGTGTGTTTCTGTATATGGCATGTTTATTCTCATCTGTTGTTCCATATGTCTATCTTTATGCCAATATGATTACTTTAGATTTATAGTAATATTTAAATCCTGATACTGTAAGCCTTCTCACTTCCTTTCTCAAAGCTCATTTTGCTATTTTAAGTTTTTTGCATTTGTATATTAATATTATAATTAATTTGCCAATGTTCATTTAAAAAGCATGCTAGTGTTTGGATAGAAATTAAATTGAATCTATAAGCAGTTCAAGAAGAAATGCCATCCTAACAACACTGAGTTTTCAGATACATGAACACAGTATATCTCTCCCTTGTTAAGTGCCTTTAATTGCTCTCATCAATATTTTGTCTTTATTATCTTAAACATCTTGCATGTTTAGTCAGATTTATTCTTAATTGTCAAGTGTTTTATGATATTGCAAATGATAGTTTTTCTTTAAATTTATCTACATTTTCAATTGTTCATTGCATATGGGTCCAAAAACTGTGATAATTCCAATATCTGCATCATCTCCTGATTTGATTCTGTTGAGTTCTTTATCTCTTCACAGTTGACCTCCTATAAAGCAGTTGGAATTCCGGGAGTATTTCAGTTTGTTAATACTTGTTAATACTGTGGAGGAAAGACCACAGCTTTACAATTACATCAAGATCAAGGAGAATTTTGTTGGAATGGAGAAAACACTAACTGTAATGTTAAAAGACAGGAAACTAAATGTCCATCAAAAGTAGTATTTATATATGGCACTAAATCAATGCAGATTGAAAATACAAGGGAAAAACTTGAGCAGCATTATTTTGACACTTTCCTAAAGCATAAGCATAGCTGTGTTCCAATAAAACTTTATTTGAAAAAAAAAAAGTTAATAGGCCCGATTTAGCCTGTGGGTATAATTTACCACCCCTTGTCTTAGAGAAGCCAGAGAGGTATAAGATAAAATGCAGAGGAAGAAGACAGTGAAAAGGGGCCCAAAGTCTTTCCTATGTGCAAAGGCCTTTTCCCATTCTTCCCAAATTATCCTATAAAACTTTAGTAGATAAGTACATACTCAGTGAAGTCTCTCCTTTCCTAATTATGGATTCCTCTTTTGACCTTTACTTGACTGTATTATAATTCTACAAAGATACATCTATCTCATCTAACACATTAAGAGGTCCTTGAGTGAAGGTAATATGTCTTATTCATCTTTGTGTAGACATTTTTAGGAGTGTAGAAAAAAGTTGAAATAATCATGTGAGCAACAAAATTGACTTTCCTGATATCAAACCATATTCATTTTGTTGTGGCAAAATCAGCTTCATTTTATTATTTTCTTGAGAAATTTTTGGCTGTGAGAAAAGTGAAAGAATGTTTAAGAAGCAGATGACAGGGAGAGAGATCTGTAAGTGGATAACATAGAGTTCAAAAAATGGACTTCAAGTGGTGGGTGTCCCGGAGTAATGAAAGTGGAATAAAGGGGGATAAAAGTAAGATTAGATAAGATATAAGGAAGAAAGGAAATAAGATTTTTTAAAGTACAAAGATTATCGATGCAAATTTAATTACTTCGATACACAAACCCAGTACACTAATTTTGATCATTCTACATGGAAAATGCAAACATGATTAAAGTTTTCTGTGAAATAACTAGATGGCACTTTCTTGAGGTAGAGAATGTTGTCTCTACAAGGTAGTGAGGTATTAAGAAGGTGTTCACTAAAGGTGTTGATTGATGGGCAAAGAGTCCCTTTCCTCAGTATTTCTAATTATTTCATCTGGATTGCACCAATTGAAGAGATAAAAATCAGGAAAAGAAAGACAGGATATTTATGTTACAATAACATAAAACGCTGTTGCTCCTGAAAAGAAAAGAATATGGGTGTAACCTGTCAAGTTCTTCAAACTTAGAAAATGTGTTCAATATACAGTGATATACGTATTTCCCACAGTGTTTTTGTATTTCCTTTGAGCAATTCATAGTAAATAGATTCAAGCTTTCTCAGTTGTGTCTCAAAATCCCAATTCTGATGTGGCTTTTTATATTCCCCAGTGTTGCAGTGTTTCCAGACCTTTCATTTTTCTTCCATCTTATCTCAAGGCTGAAAGAAGTTTATCATATTATTAGACAACAGAGCAGAACAAAACAATACATCAAGCCTCAGCACTTGGTATTGCTTTGCAGAGAAAACCAGGTGAATTCCTTTACTGTGTGATTAGTGAAACAGAAGGGGATGTATCAGGTACTGTGTTTTAGAAATTGAGAAGAGTTGATATGTTTAATTAATGGTTAAAGGAACAAAAGAATAGCGAATAGATTAGAAAGTAAGTAATTGAAATAAATATGCAAAGCCTAAAAAAAACTAAGAGATTTATTTTTATAAAAATCTTAGGAACATGTAGGGGAGAAATAAATTAAGATGTGATACCTAAATTAGGAACATATTAGAACATTTTATTCAATAATATAAAAGTGGGATTCTGGGACCAACTGTTATACTTTTACATGTAAAATTCCATTATTACCATTAACATAAACATGTATTACAATTAATTCTAGTAACACACCTAAATTGATTATTAAATGTTCCCATCTATGTATCACATTGAGTCTTTTCCAAAAATAAATATCCTAAATATCCATAACCAACACTTTTCCAGAAGTAGCCCAAAAAAATTAACCTTTGTCATGTTAAAAGCTTTTCAGAGATAAACTAACACATAGAAAATTATTTGTTGTTGTATCCAAATACATTCAAGAAAAATCAGAATAAGTATCACCAAATCTTTGGGAATGAATATTGGATTCGTTTCATCTTCCATTTTGGAAATAAATGCTATGATTTGTGAGGCTATTCTAAATTCAACTTGCCACACTGAGCTTCAAATGTATGGGAAAGGTTGTTCTCTGGTATTTATAGATCTAAAACACAGCTGATGTCCTCATTCAGCTACACACTCTGGATGATTATTGCATGCCTCAAGTGAGTACTATAAGGCACAAGAAATGCAGACCACATGAGAAATGGAGTCATTTTCTCCACATGCAGGACCTGAAAAATCCATCCGATTATGAAATGGAATGTGCATATTACAAGAAAGGCAGCCACAGGCATGAGTTAGGGCCTGCGTGCTAGCAAACCATCAGAGCGGGAGCCTGTGCTAAACACAGAGCGAGGCTTCGGGGCAACTTAACTCCTCTCAGCTTTCACCTTTAAACTTCTATTTTTGGGTTGGGTGATAATAGATTCTTGGCTCTTATGCTTCTCAGAAAAAAGAAAAGGAAAATGATTATTGTAATGATTTAAAACATGCTTATTTTTCTTTTTTACCTTATTTATTTTCCTGTCTATACTATTAGGTTGGTGCAAAAGTAATTGCAGTTTTTGCTATTTCAAAAACTTCAATTATTTTTGCACCGATCTCATACTATGTAAAACAAAAAGGAATTGCCTTCAACTAAACTAAATTAATTAAATTTTTGTATGTCAACTATGTTAAACTCTGTGGAAAGTTACCTGCATAGAGCTTATTATCTAATAAGAAAATTGAATGAATCTTGATATTAATAGTAAAGCGAAGTTCAGATTAGCCACTGAAAACTTTTGAATTACTAAAATTATGTTAGAACTTAACAGTTGTTTGTTAAATGTAGAACTGTTACTCTGGCATTGTGAGAAAAAAAATAAACCTTCATTATTTTACAGGTGTTTTGGTTTAATGGATACAGATTAGTACATTATACTTAGACCAGTATTTGTTCATTTAAAAAGGAACACTTCTGAAATACTTAAGGCATTTAAAAGTTTATTCTGTTGACATTACTGACATTAAACATTTAGCAGTTGAAGTTATCTGAGGAATTTTGTTTGCATTGCTAATCTACATAGCTATTTTTTTCTCTCTCTCTTGAATTTGTGCATTTTCAGGTAGGACAAAGAAAGAAAAACAATGCAGAAAGGGAAAAATATTTGGCATTTTCTGAGACCAACTAGTTATTCTCAATTTGGCTAGCGTAAAGAATTCCTGAAAGAGAGGAGGAGCAACAGTGAGTGGTCTACCTGGAAACCTCATCATAGTTATAAAAAGAGAAGGCAGGTACATTGGGAATAAAGGAGGAGACTGCAGTGGTGAAGAATTAGGAATACTATATGTAACATTTTGAATAAAAGATGTTTTTCTTCAGATATACAAAATTTTGTTCCAGTTTGTTTGACATAAAACTTATAG
This sequence comes from Pan paniscus, assembly GCF_029289425.2. Classification (NCBI taxonomy): domain Eukaryota; kingdom Metazoa; phylum Chordata; class Mammalia; order Primates; family Hominidae; genus Pan; species Pan paniscus. The sequence continues at coordinate 113,559,790 of NC_073262.2, read as the reverse complement.
ACTCAAGTCAAACTGCTCAAGACAAGAAGAAAAGCTTTGTGATACTGAAAGAAGCCAAAGTCCTTTAAAATCCTTTCAGTGTGTGGAATACATTTCAGGGTTGCTCTCTCCTGGAGCCAGCCAGCTTATGCATACTAAAGTTGTCCAGTTTTATTTTCCACACCAAATGCATTTGAAATCCTTGACGACACTACATACAGTAAAAAAGTAGAATAGGGCTCTTAAAGTGGTCTAATATTTTGTTCATATTGTCCTTTAAATTTAAATAGCAGGAGTAAACAAGAAGTTCAATGTTCCATATGTGAATTTCAAAGACACAAAATTATATTTTTCTGTGGTGTGGTCCATATGTTTACACTAGAGCTTTTCATGGGTGAGGCAGAAGACAATAAATGGAGAGTCATATTTTATTTCCTTTCTCAACTATAAATGATGTATTCCTGTGTTGTCTCCGTTAACTACATCTACTATAGAAAATAAATCATACTTATTGCTCATCTTACATTTTTGCTGAATTTCACATAGAAGTTTCAGTTTCCATGAAAAATACAGTGCTACTAACCTCAGAATGCTCATTATAGTTATATCAAAATTTACCACATAACCAGGATTTGAAACATTAGTATTAATGTTCCATTTAACCCTGTCATATATTCAATTACATTATTGAAAATTGATGTAGCAAGAGACATGTTCAAAAGGAAGATGTTATTGCCTATTGTTGAAATTAAAACCTCAAAGGGGCCAAGAACATACAACTGGGAAAGGATGGTCTCTTCAATAAATGGTGTTGGGAAAGCTGAATAACCAAATGTAGAAGAATGAAACTGAACCTCTCTTACCATATACAAAAATCAAATCAAAGTTGATTAAAGGCTTAAATCTAAGACCTGAAACTATGAAATGACTAGAAGAAAACATTCAGGAAACAACCCAGGACATTAGTCTAGGTGAAGAATTTTGTGTAAAACCTAAAAAGAACGGACAACAAAACCAAAAATAGACAAATGGGATTACATCAAGCTGAAAAGCTTCTGCTTGGAAAGAAAACACTCAACGAAGTGAAAATAGCCTACAGAATGAAAGAAAATGTTTGCAAACTATCCATCTCACAAGAAATTAATAGCCAGAATATATAAGGAATTCAACTCAATAGCAAAATAATAATAAAATAATCTGATTGAAAAATGGGCAAAAGACCTGAATAGATATTTCTCAGATGAAGAATACAAAGTTTAACATACTTCTATGATTAAAAACTCTCAATACATTAGGTATTGAAGGAATGTACCTCATTATAAAAACCATATGTGACAAGTCCACAGCTAACATCATATTCAATATTGAAAAACGGAAAGCTTTTCCTCTAGGAATAAGACAAAGATTCTCATTCCCACCACTTTTATTCCATATATTACCAGAAGTCCTAGACTTAGCAATTAGGCAAGAAAAAAGAAAGGCATCAAAATCAGAAAGAAAGAAGTAAAATTGTCTGTTTGCAGATGACATGATCATATATGACACAGTTTGGATGTTTGTTCCTCCAAATCTCAGTTGAAATGTAATCTCCACCACAGAGGTAGGAGGTATTTGGGTCATGGGGCCAGATCTCTCATGAATGGCTTGGTGCTGTCCTCATGATAGTAAATGAGTTCTCATGAAATCTGGTTGTTTAAAAGTGTGTGGCACCTCCCTCCCTCTCTCTTTCTTCTGCTCTTGCCATGTGATATGCCTGCCCCACCTTCACCTTCTACCATGATTGTAAGCTTCCTGTGGCCTCCCCAGAAGCTGAGCAGATGCCAGCATCATGCTTCCTGTACAGCCTTCAGAACTGTGAGCCAATTAAATCTCTTTTATTCATAAATTGCCGAGCTTTATGTATCTCTTTATAGAGACTTAAGAATGGACTGAGACAATATGTATAGAAAATCCTAAAAACTCCACCAAAAGTCTGTTAAAAATAAAATTTTAAAAATAAAAACAAAGATATCTGAAATTAGTAGAAAATTAAATATCTATATATGTAATGAAAGAAATATTTTCTCCCCTAAGAACAAATTTACATATCATAATGGCATACCATATACAGAAAAAAAATGATTCTGACCTATCAACAATATAATCTATTCTCATAAATTAGCGATAAAGAATTAGGAATACTATATGTAACATTTTTGAATAAAAGGTGTTTTTTCTCACATAAAGGAAGGGTCTCATGTATGTCTAAGTTAAAAATGTAAGTCATGTAGAATAAAAATTAATTTACTTGGCATCAAACATTTTTACAACAATCTCCAGTACTATGATACAGGAAAGCAATATTTTTAAGTTAAGAGGAAAACAAAATGACACTACAAAATTAGTGTCCAGCCAAATTTTCCTTTCTGTATAAAAGAAACAGACAAGAAAATTTCCCTGTAAGTCCTTTCTGAAAGAAAAGTATTTTGTACTAAAAAAATTTCTGCTGTGGAAAATATGGGTCTATGAGAGCCATTTATATACAGCATTGAGGCTAATCAACTATGAGAATCATGGTATCAAAACGGAATCTTTCTTGTAAAACTATGTGCTCATCAATTGTGCCAATGAAATTAATTTCTAGTTATGTTGAAATCAATTAATTTGAAGTATAATATTTTATTAAAATACAAACATATAGCATAATCCCATTCTTGCAATATTACCATCTCATCCTTCTCTTAAATATTTATTCTTCTATTAATATCCAGAATCATGTACACAAAGTGGTTATGTTTGCATAGTATATTTTTGTTACTTTTTATTAATTCTTTTGGTTCTATGTTATTTCAATTTTGTATTTAGCATATTATCTTTTAAAAACTTAGTGGAATTATTTTTAAAATATAAAGACATTTGTTAAATGAAAACAAACAAACAAAAACCTAAGTACATGTGTTATCAGTCCCACACTTGCTCAATCTACACAACCTGGTCATATAAAATGAACCACAGAGCAATGATAGAACTGTGTAGTGAGTAGAGATTTACTCACCCAGAGTAACACTGTGGAAGTCTAAAACACAAGGAATGAAGGACAACAATCAATATCTGTTTCTCAAACTACAAACATACAGGATGACCACTCATTCATAAAAATGGTAGTTTACATTTAAATAATACGCATACATGAGTCATTGAAAACAGAACTGAAATCCTTGATTGCTACAATTTCTTGATACAAAAGATTTATTTTGGGAATGCACATTTTATATAAGAAATTAGAGCATCAAAATTCTAATGCTAAAACACTAAAGAATAATACAAACCAATGTTTATCATTTCTGAACCAATATTCTGCTCACAACATTAATAACAACAATGTAAGACACTTCTACTTTTCCAATGTGCATGAGAAGTGAAGGAGTGGTGTCATCGTTTCTATAAATCTGTGGCTATTCTAGGTAATGTCTAACTACAAGAAATGATATTTGTAAATATATTACTTACAAAGCTGTATACTATGATATTCGCAGGAATAGACATTATTTAAATAGAGACTATATCTCTTATTTACACAAATCATTATGGAAAACTTTGACTAAAACTGACCCTCATTATGTGATAGAGAAATCCTGTTACATAACAAAATAGTTAGAGACCCAAGCACTTTAACATTAACTGAGAGGCACTAATTATTTTAATGAAGGAAGAGGACTTAAGTTCCAATAATTATTATTGAAAAGTAATGCCCCAAAATATTTTAATCAAGTCATTCCCATATTTTACTCATAACATATATAAAAAATAAGTTACAAAAAAGTATTACCTCAAGTGGTTCTTAGTTGTTTTGAGTATAGATTCTGAGGTTTTAATAAACATAACTTACTTTTAGCAACTGAAGTTCATTAAACAGTCAAGGTCTATGCTTTAAGGTTTCTATTGAATGTACAGATCCATAGACTCAGGTCTTCTGTTTATTAAAGTAATTAAAATGTACATATCACTATACCCTTATTAGTCCAGCAGTCTCCATGTCATTCTAGAGTTAATGAGTAAAAAAATGGGGAGGGGGTTCTCAACAATTCATTGGACTCAGCCCACTGCCTTGTGCAGATTTGTATTTAAACTCTCCAAGTTGGTTAGCTTTAATTCTTGCTTCTTGTATCTCTAGAGATATGTGCTCATAGGTTCTCTGCTTTAAACAGAAAGAATAACTATGCAATTTTTTATTTAAAAGATGAATGATGCACTGACCATTTGAATCAATGTTGCCTTTTCTCTTATAAACTTAAAGTAAAATCCTAATCCCTCATCAAGTAAACAGACCTCCTCTTGGCCAAGGTGACCCCGGAGAAACCTTAAAAACTGAGTTCCTGGCCGTGACAGGCAAGGAGATCAGATACTCCTCATTGTAACCACTCCCCTTTGAAATTTAGACAAAACTGACCAGAATTAATGTTAAAATAGAGATCACAAGACTGATAAAACAGATTATTTTTGGCAATAAGATACCAAATTATTAATAAGACCTAAGGCCATGCAAGGCAAGGGTTAAGTCATGCCTGTAGCCCAACAACCTTGCTGAACAGGTCATATTTGGCTGACTCTGATGTAGCATTTTTATCTTAACTTAAACATTCTTTTTTGCTAACTCCTAGTGTTTAGACACAATTTTGTTCCTTTAGTCAGTGTGTATTTTTAAAAATCTCTGAATCCACCTGTAATTTGTAAGCCCCTGGTTCAAGATTTCCTGCCTTTTTGGGCTAAACCAATGTATACCTTCCATATACTGATTTAGGTCTTTGCCTGTAACTCCTGTCTCCCTGAAATGTATAAAACCAAACTGTAATCCACTGTCTTATTATGTATACTTTATCGGGACTCTCTGAGACTGTTTCTGTGGGCCACAGTTACTCATGTTGGCTCAGAATAAACCTCTTCAAAATGTTCTAAAGAGTTTAGTTTTTCAGTTAACATTTTTTTTTCATTTGGCTTCCAAACATTTTACATTTGTGCTCTTTTCCTCTCCCTACCACGGAGGTAACATTTGCTTTCATCACATTTTTCATAAGTGATAAATATATTCTTTATGATTCTTGTATATATTGAGTACTTTATCTCCTTTACATATTTCAACATCCACAATTATTTTCCTGTATAGTTTTGGAAGGCAGCTATGCTAACCACTATACCACCAATGCAGCCTATATAGCTTTGACTCATTGTAGGTATTTTGTTGTTTTTGTTTTTTGAATTTTGTTTTTAAGACAGGGTCTCCCTCTGTTGCCCAGGCTGGAGGGCAGTGGCATCATCATGGTTCACTGCAGTCTCCACCTCCAGGGTTCAAGCAATCCTCCTACCTCAGCCTCCCAAGTAGCTGGGACTACAGGCACATAGTACCATATCCAAATAAATTTTTTGCTTTTTAGGGATGGGGTCTCACTATGTTGCCCAGGCTGGTTCAACCTCCTGGGCTCAAGCAATTCTCCTGCCTTGGCCTCCCAAAGTGCTGGGATGACAGGTACGAGCTACCCGTCCCCCAGCCTGTTTTTTTTTTTTTAACTTACTCTGAAAAATAGTGTTTTTTACATATATTTTTTAAAATAATTTTAGAAATCTTGCTACACGGGGGAGAAAAATGCAATTTCTGACATCTTATATGCTCGTGAAAAGCGTTAATCTCTATTCCATCCATTAAATGATCACAGTTTACCATTTACATCATATGGTTTAATGAAACTAGCTTTGCAAGAAGGATGTTGTTAAATTATATAACTCTCACAATAAATTTATCTGGTAATATAATCAGTATAACAGACAATGTTTTGCTAAATCATAACTTTAAGTCCTCTTTTGCGGTAAGGAAACTAAAGAAACATTTTATCTGTTATATATATGCACACCTCTTACATAGAGCTTTATTCACCTTTTACACTAAAGGAGTTGTTGACTCCATATCCTGAAGAAGTCGAAAGCTAAGAAAATTTACATCATTACAAGAAAGCTTATACACAGGGAGGAGGGGCCAGAGACTAGCCCAGAAACTGAAAAGATCACATCCAAATTTTACAGTTCTTGTGGGAATAGAAAATACATGAAGTTTGTGTGATGAACATTTGAAAAAGTTAAAGCTAGGTCTATTGTCCAGGTCAAGCAACAATGAACATTTCACATTGGCAAGTAAGGCAGTGACTTAACTGATGTAAATTGAAGGGTCCTGAAAAGTAGCCCCCAACTCTCTGAACAAAAATGTATCTCCCCACTATCCCACCGCAATGCCTGAAATGTTTAGTATTGCTACAAGTACTTATGAATTAAGGTAAAATCTGTAAAGTGCAACACATTAGTTAGAATGGTAGGCCTGAATAATGGCCCCCAAAAATATCCAGGTCCTATATTACCGTATATGGCAAAGTTCACTTTGCAGATGTAATTAAATTAAGAATCTGTAGATGGAGAGATTATTCTAGGTTATCTATGTGGGTCCTAAATGTAACCACAAATGTCCTTCTAAAAGAGAGGTAGAGGGAAATTGGACTACATACAGAAGAAGAAGAGGAAATACGTTGACTGAGCAAGATGCTACCCTCCTGGCTTTGAAGATGGAGGAATGGACCAGAAGCCAAGCAAAGCAAAGAATGCAGCTATGGAAGGTAAAGAAGGCAAGGAAACAGACCTTTCCTAGATCCACTGGAAGGAGCTCAGCCCTGATTTTGGACTTCCGATCTCAGAACTATAAGATAATAAGTTTGGGTTTTTAAGCCACTAAATTTATGGTAATTTGCTGTAGCAGCAATAGAAATTTAATACAATTAGTAAGCATATGGATGGTTAAGTCATTTGAATCCCACCCATATAGGTGCATTCTGATTAGGAATGGTGTTAAGAAGCAAAGGGTAGCAACATGGATGGCATTAGGTATTATAGAATTTTATTCTGAAGTCAAAACCTGCTAAAAAAATACAGGGGCTTCAACAGGCAGCAATTGAAAATACCACATTTTCTATTACTACTTCATATTATTGTTTATTTAATTCTGTTCTAACAAACATCATACTTGGTCACATAATCTCAATAAAGTAATCAACTTCTAACTTGATAGTGGAGTGGAATTTCAATCTCTATTTTATCCTAGAAAACACATGGAGAGCAGATTCTTATAAAAATGCAAAAAAAATGTTGTAACATTCTCTTTTCAACTGAGTGGGAAAACACCCTACACACATAGGGCATTTCAATTTTTCTTTTTCTTGTCATTTATGTCAGAAATAAATGCCCTACTGTTGAAAAGGCTTGCCATCTGACTATCCGTACTGTATTCAGATGAATGACATGATGTTTATGGAAGTATAGCAAAGAAATAAAAAATGCTTGTTTAGTGAGAACTAACAATCTATTTATAAAGGTGATTATATCCTTATCATAATCTAAAAATATATTATGACATTTTTATATCAATATAAAAATATATTATGTTGTATATTATGTATTAAATATTTATTACATATAATATATGTAAACATAATAAATATGTAATAGATAATATATTTTTATGTAAAATATATTATATGTAATATTTTATATTATATATGTAATATAATATATTTTACATATATATTATATGTAATATAATATATTTTACATATATATTATATGTAATATAATATATTTTACATATTATATATTATATGTAATATAATATATTTTACATATTATATATTATATGTAATATAATATATTTTACATATTATATATTATATGTAATATAATATATTTTACATATTATATATTATATGTAATATAATATATTTTACATATTATATATTATATGTTATATAATATAATTTTATCTATAATATATAAAATATATTTTATATGTTATACATATTTTATGTATAATATATTTTTATATGTCATATATAATAATAATAATATATTTTAAACCTCCTTTCAAACCAATGTCAGAAATATTATTTATGCAGTGTTTAAGATATTGAAGGGAAGTAACTGAATGCAATTAAATCAAGAAAGTTTCAAGATGTATTTTTAACCAAAGACAGTCATGAATTGACAAGGAGGAAAACAAATTTTTGCAATCACTGAATCCGGAGCTAAGAGGAAAAGCAGTCCAGTCACAAAGGCTAGAGAATTTCCCACAAACCAACAAAGATTAATAATGTAAGTGACACCTCTATGGTTTAAACTGGATATAGCAAGTAGAATCTGGGTACATTTTAAACCCCATTATGGCACTTTGTTTAACGGCAAGTGTGAAACACCCCTGCTAAATCATTCCTGGCATAATCAATGTAGTCACTGCCATGTCTAACTGCATTTTCATAGGTCTGCTGCCTTAGCACATTTCCAGAGTTATTTCTTCCTCTCCTTCACCAGCTCTCTACTAAAATGCTCTGGTAATCATCCTTTACTGAACTTGAAGGCTGCGTCCTCTTCAGAATGTTCGTCTATGCTGATGGCCTTCTGAGTTTAATGGCTTGTAATTACTGTTCCCTCCTTAAACTGTGTAACTTTTCTAACTGTAAAAGTAAGCAGTATTCTGCCAAAATCCTTCCCTCTAGGAGAAACAAGAACGTGAAGCAAGGTTATTGGTATCAACGCCAAAGAGAAAGAGACTGACAAAGCCGATTCATCCACTTGTCTGCAGGATCAAATTAAAGGCACAAGCCAACGCTTTCCTTTAATCCTTGACCTGGCTGGGGCAACATGAAATAACCTTATTCCTCATCTGTGTCAGTTGAAACGGGGTCATTTTGAGAGTGAGCCAAATTTGGGCTATTTATTTCCGTTAATACAATCAATTATTATGACAGTTCATCAAGGTTGGGAGTGAGTGAAATTTCTAAAAATGCTTGGTCTATAAGAATTCTATTACGAGTGGTTCTGTAGATTAATGTCAGCACACTAATATTCAAACATCCTTGACCTCATCTCATATAAATAAATCCAAATGCAAATATCAGTCAGTCAATATATATTGTATGTCTAGCTCCCACACAATTTTTATAGCACTTAGATAGATTCTCTACCAACAAGGAAAGCAAAGTAAAATATTTGTAAAAACTGACAAATATGGTTAGTGATGTTCTTCATAGATTTTGACTGACAATTTAAAAAGTGCTAAAGAATATCCCCAGAGCAAATATCACTAAAATATTTTTGAAGTGAGGAAAATCTGTACAGAAAAGTAAAATTTTATTCTATTTACATTCAGATACTATTTTAAATAATAAAATACACAAAGAAAATGCGATCACTAATATAGACAACTTTAGCACTCTCAGGCTATCTCACACATTTGTGTATACAGTCCTGTGTCATTGTATTAGTCCATTTTCACACTGCTATAAAGAAACTACCTGAGACTGGGTCATTTATAAACAGAATAGGTTTAACTGACTCACAGTTCCACAGGCAGGGGAGGCCTTGGGAAACTTAGAATAATGGTGGAAGGTGAAGAGGAAGAAAGGCACTTCTTACCTGACAGCAGAAGAGAGAGTGAGAGCACAGCACGTGCAGGGGAAACTGCCACTTTTAAACCATCAGATCTTCTGAGAACTCCCTCATTATCATGAGAACAGCAGAGGGGAAACAGCCCCTATGATCCAATCACCTCCCACCAGGCCCCTCCCTCGACACATGGGGATTACAGTTCAAGATGAGATTTGGGTGGGGACACAGAGCCAAACCATATCAGTCATTTAACATTTCAGTCAATGACAGACTACATGTACAATGGTGGTCAGATGCCTTGTAGCCTAGGTGTGTAGTAGGCTAAGCCATCAAGGTTTTTGTAAATACATTCTATGATGTTCACACAACAATGAAATTGCCTAATGAGGCATTTCTCAGAACATATTCCTGTCATTAAGTGATGCATGCCTGTATACAGCTGGTATAAAGACAATAACACCTTTTGCTTGCGAGGTATACATCAAAACACAATTTTCACAATGGCATAGGGATTAAAACTTCCATATTTAGAATATTTTACACGGTATAAATGTATCTCAAGTAGTCTCTTTCCCTCCATAAGTCAAACTGTACATATGCAATCAATGCAAGACCATTTTTCTTTCTCCTGGATTAACATAATATTTTGAAAAAAAAATTTCCTTTTTCTCTAGTCTTGGAGGTGAGCTGAACTGCTTATATTTCTCTTTAAGAGAAACTGTTTGGGATGCATAGCCGATTGACAGTCTGCAGATGCTATAACTTTACACCCATCCCATGCACATGCAAGGCCACTTCCAGTTTGCTGCTTTCAGTCAACAACTGAGTATGGCAGGGAGTGGCAGAGAGTAGTAGAACTCTCAGCCACCTGAGAATTCTTACCCATCCAATTCTACTTGATATGGGATTCCTCTAATGGGCAGCTTTGGCTATGGGGCTCTCCATTGGCTTGGCCAAAACTTTCTCAGGACTATACTTGCACTCTGAGACTCTTAATCCAGTTTTTCTCTCCATTGCAATTGAGATGTGAAGCCTCTCTGCCTACTCCTGTTTCTTCTCTGTTTGTCCTCCAGAAGCATTACCCTGGAAATCTCCTGCACATCTAGTTTAGTCTTGGCATTTTCTTCTTGAAGGGCCCAAATGTAAACAGGTGATTCCAGGAAAGAAGGAGTCAGCCCCATCATTATCATTCACAATCTTCTTCTGACTGTCACTGAGCTTCTCATTCCCATAATTCACATCCCTACAACTCTAGGCTCTGCAGGGTTAGAAGTCCTGCTCATCAAGAAGTGTGTACTTTTGCCAGGGGCATAGCACAAGTTTCATTGAATTACAAGCTACAGCTGCTACCTGGGCTCTTTGAACTCCTTATGTTCAAGAATCCATAGACATGAAAGACCACCTTGGCATGCTAAATTGACTGGGCAGCACAAGGAGATAGAATTGCTTTTATACAATAGAGTTAGGGAGGATACACGTGAAAGCCTGGTGATCCATGTGAGTGCCTCCTGTATTCCCTTGCCCTATACTAATTATAAATAGATACACGAAACAACCTGAGACTGAGAAAGATATAATTACCTAAGGCTTAAACTACTCAGGAGTGAAGGTTTGGGCCGCACTTCCAGGTAAGCTATTAAGACTGACAAAGTAACAAGCTAGGATAAAAGGAATTTGTAATTGGAAGAGGAGTAATTCAACCTACTAGCCAATAAAATCCTTCTTCTAAATTTTCTCCTAGGAATAATGGCCCCCAGAATCATGGAATAACCACCCGTATATAGGTGCAGAAATGGATCTCTGTAGCACAAGGAGACTGTGGCAGGTATGGAGGCGTCCCGTTTAGCTGTGGGAGCATAGCTGGTTGGAATCCTCCAGCTGCCATGACTTTGGATTCACCACAGCATTCACGCCAGTCCACACCTCCCCTGGGAGGTCCCAGCCAATGACTGGCCTCTACAGGGGTATTAGAACCTGACCACTCCTGCCCCATGTTGATTCTCTGATGAGCAGCTTTCATTTGAGGACTCCTGATCAGCTTGGCCAAAACTTTCTCAGACTTGAGCTTTACTATAAAACTTTTTCACAGGCCAGGCGTGGTGGCTTACGCTTGTAATCCCAGCACTTTGGGAGGCTGAGGTGGGCGGACCACGAGGTCGAAGATAGAGAACACGGTGAAACCCCGTCTCGACTAAAAATACAAAAAATTAGCCAGGTGTGGTGGCGGGCGCCTGTAGTCCCAGCTACTTGGAGAGGCTGAGGCAGGAGAATGGCGTGAACCCGGGAGGCTGAGCTGGCGGTGAGCCAAGATCGCGCCACTGCACTCCAGCCTGGGCGACAGAGCGAGACTCCGTCTCAAAAAAATAAATAAATAAAATAAAATAAAATAAAATTGATTGGAGCAAAAACTGATTCTAAGTTTTAACACTATGGCCCACACTTTCTCTTCAGAAATTTGGCTTTGAAAAATATATATGTATGCAAAACAATTGTTTTAATTCAAAAGCATTTTTACCATAGAACAATTATAAAATGCATAAAAGCACAATATAAAAAATAACCCCTAATCACACTGTCCATGGTTATTAACCATTAATACTATTACATAAATATCTAGCAATTTTCTGTGCATGCATACCTATATTAAATATTAAAACGTAGCATTTTACCAGTCATGGTGGCTCAGGCCTGTAATCCCAGCAGTTCAGAGGCAGAGGCAGGTGGATCCCTTGGGCCCGGGAGTTTGAGACCAGACTGGGCAACATAGTAAGACCCCATCTCTAAAAAAATTTTTAAAATTAGCCTAGCATGATGGTGGTACATACCTGTAGTCTCAACTACTCAGGAGGCCAAGGTGGAAAGATTGAGTCCAGTAGGGTGAAGCTGCAGTAAGCCATGATCATGCCATTGCATTCCAGCCTGGGCAACAGAGCAAGACTCTGTCTCAAAAAAAAAAAAAAAAAAAAAAGTAAGTAGCATTTACACACATAAATTTGAAAGCAAACAATGTTGGCTGCTTTGTTAACTGATATTTTTGCTAAATAATTTTGTTAATGTCATTAACATTTAAAGGTTAAAAGTATCAGAAGTACTAGGATTCATTGAACCAATTTTATTGTATGCAAAGTTTAGTTTCTTCAGAGTTTTAAATAAATAATTTCACAAAATATATACTTATAAAACATCTTTGATGTTTCCTTAAGGGTAAATCTCTAGGATTCTGGATCAAATTTCTTTATGCATTTTTTAGGATTTTGATGTATGTTATCATCATGCATATTGCTTAAAAAGTTCTGCAAAATTACGTTAGTATTCTCTCAAATTTTAGGGTTTTTTTTTTCCATTTTATGCGTGAAGTATTCTTGTGTTTTCATTTATTCATATTTTTACATATCTTTTTTTTAATAAACTGACATTTTCTTAATGATATACTGCTTCTAATATGAGGGGGAATAGGAATGTTTGCTTTGGAGTCATTCAGACCTAGATTTGAGTTCTGGTTATGACATTTACTAGTTGTGTGAGTCCAAGCTTGTCACCTAACTCTTTAAGACCCAGTTTTGGCTGGGACCCTTGGTGGCTCACGCCTGTAATCCCAACACTTTGGGAGGCCGAGGAGGGTGGATCACCTGAAGTCAGGAGTTTGAGACCAGCCTGACTAACATGGAGAAACCCTATCTCTACTAGAAAATACAAAATTAGCCAGGTGTGGTGGTGCATGCCTGTAATCCCAGCTACTTTGGAGGCTGAGGCAGGAAAATTGCTTGAACCTAGGAGGTGGAGTTTGCGGTGAGCTGAGATTGTGCCATTGCACTCCAGCCTGGGCAACAAGAGCAAAACTCTGTCTCAAAAAATAAATAAATAAAATAAAACAACAAAAACCTGGCTTTGTTCTTGTTGTTTTTCTGTGAAATTGAGATAATAATATTTATATCATTGACTGGTAGTAAGCATGACATAAGATAAAAAAAGTTTTAATTCATTGCTTAGTATATAGTGACTGTTCAAAAATTTTAGTTATTATTGGCATATATATCTTGAATCTTTTTAATTATTGCTAAATTTCTATTTCTATTCTTTCTCATTGTTTTCTCTGAGGTGTTTGACTGTCAAATCAGACACACAAATGTCAGTGGTTTTATCCAATATCAAGTTTCCAAAATAGCATTAAGGATATGGGCAATCGTAAGACTCTGGCAAAGCATGAAGATGTATTATATGCTATATCATATAATATATTCCTACTATTTTTATATAGGGAGTCAGTGACCTTTTTAAGCAATTAGAAATGGGAAAAAAATAAATTACTCTTTTTTGTGTGTGTATATCTTAGTTTCTTTCTGGTAACATATTTCACTTTCTGAATAACTTCCTTTAACAGTTCCTATAGAGTAGAGCTATCAGCGTTAAATTCAAACAACATTTTTTTTTGTCTGAGAATATATTTCTACTTTAAAAAAATATTTTGCTGGATATAAAATACTGAACTGAGATTTTTTTTCCTTTAGCACTTTAAAGATGCCACTCCATTGTCTTACAACTTATATTGTTTCTAAAGAGAAGTTTGCTGTGATTCTCATCTTTGTTCCTCTGCATGCAATGTGCCTTTTTTTTCTTTTCTGGCTACCTTCAATATTCTTCCTAGTTTTATGTTTTCATGTGTTATCTTTTCCTTTATCACCTAATTTTACTTTACTTTTTAATTTAATTGCAATCTTATCTTTATTTTATTACAGTAATTAACCTGTTTGGTGTTCTCTAATCTGTGCTTTGAGTTCTGAAAAATATTAACCAACAGCTCTTCAAATGTTTCCCCTATCCCATTCACTCATCACATTCTCAAATTCTACTTACACATATTTTATTTTATTTAGAGACAGCATCTCGCTCTGTTGCCCAGCCTGGAGTGCAGTGGTGCAATCATATCTCACTGCAGCCTCAACCTCCTTGGATCAAGGGATCCTCCTGACTCAGCCCCCTGAGTACCTGGGACTACAGATGTGAGCCACTATGCCCAGCTGATTTTTGTGTTTTTGTAGAGATGGGGTTTTGCCATGTTGCCCAGGCTGGTCTTGAACTCCTGGACTCAAGTGATCCACCTACTTTGGCCTGTCAAAATATTGGGATTACAGGCATGAGCCACTGTGCCTGGCCTATTTACAAGTGTTTTAGATCATTTAATATTGTTCCAGAACTTGGATGCTCCATTGTTGTTGTTGTTTTAGCTTCCAATTTTTTTTCTTTTTGTTTCATTTTGTGTAATTTTAATAGCCTTGTCTTCATGTTCACTGATTCTTTCCTCAGCTGTATTGAGTCCACTGAGAAATCTTCATCACCATTTCTGTGTTTCTCATTTCTACCATTTTGATTTCCTTCCTAATACATTCTCTCTCTCTCTCTCCCTCTTGCTCTCTCAGCAGATTTTGATTATTGTTCACTCTCTTTACTAGGGACTTTGCCATATTAATCATAGTAAATCATAGTTGTTTCTATTTCTTGTCAGTTCCACCATCTTTAATATCTCAGTCTAGTTCCAATGATTACTTTGTCTTTTGGCTTGTGTTGTTTTCTTATTACCATATTGTGTGCTCCACCTTATTTTTATTGATAACTAGACATCTGTGTAGGACAGTAAAGACTGTGGCAAGAACTCTTTTTAGGAAAATGGTCTTAACTCTATCTCAGCTAACCCTTTAATGTATGAGTTTGAGTCAGTCTAGTTAGGAAATAGGCTGGCTTTGGAGTTTGTTCTAGCTAGGTTTAAACTCAGCACATTATAGACTTCAAATTCTCTTAGCAATACCTTGTGTTTAGGGTGGTGGCTTCTTTGCCAAAGAGATTTTTGTTTATTTGTTTGTTTTGTTTTGTTTAAATAACTGTTCCACACTGAGATTTTATCTGCTCTTTGCACTGTACATTAAGGAGGGTTTATTTGGTGCAAGTTACTTGCTACTTGATGTTTGTTAGCTTGGCAGTGGGGAGCAGGGTGTCGACATTCTGTGTTCTGTTAAAACTTTAGGCAGACATTATGTCTTGTGGGTCTTAAGGGTTACTTTTTTCAGTGCCCCTTTCTTCCCTTGGCCTTGTAGACAGTCTGTTCCTTTCCTATGGATAGAGGGTTTTTCTCCTGTTTCCTTCATCTAACTACAATAGATTTTCTCAGTGTCCTTAGGACAACAGTATTTCTTTGCCTCTCTCCTCACAAATTAAGGGTTTTTTGTTTTGTTTTGTTTTGTTTTTTCCCTGGGGACATAAAAGTGAGAGTCCCAGTAAAGTTCTGTGCCTTTTTCACAACTCTTCTCCTTCTCTAGTTTTGTACTGTGAACTTTCTCAGGACATGTCTAATTCTGTGTATGATTATCTGATGGGGTTTGTTTAAGAAAAGTCTGCAAGAGGATGGGACAATTATTATACTTGCAGTTATCTTTCTAGTGCACCTTTGGTTGCCCTCCATCAGTTTGCCAATTATCCTAATTAAACCCTCATTATCAGGGCTGGCTACTTCCTCCCCACATAAGCTAGAATTTGTACCTCCCCTTTCTCTGCAGGTGCTCTTTTCTTTTCATACTTGGGGCCATTTGGCTTTCCTGTAACTTCACCACCTTAATAGGTTCAAAGTAAGTCACGAACTTGATGTTTGTCTGGTAATGTTTTTGTTGTAAATTTGACAGTGAAGTTCTTTCCAAATCTCAACATCCCTAACTGGAAACCGGAAATCCCATATGAATTACTTTTGTCACTTCGAACTCTACAAATATATCTTATAAAACAGTACACACAAATAGGTTTCATTATTATAGGATCATTATTTACTTGTTTGTTAAGTCAATCATTCACCAAATATTTGTTTAGTGCCTATGCTGAACATGGTTTTTTCTCAACAAATTACTAGAGCATAGAAATAACTTTCTGTACATCTAAGATTTTATATAAATAAACATATATATATTTAAGAGCTATAACAAAAAGAAAAATAAGAGCCTCAATATTATTTCTATTATTAAAGCATAGATTTGTATGCACACAATGGTCCATTTTGTTCAAACCCATGTCTGATAAACATAATTGTGGGAATTAAGTATAAATTAAATTTTATACATTCATTTATTGTAAGTGTTAATAAGGAAAAACTGAGTTCTACTATTATCTAAACGAGCCTTTGAGGAAAGCACGAATAAGAGCTTGTGGATAACTTGAGGGCTGTTAAAATAATAGTTTACATTTACATTTTTAAAATAGATTTGATACTGGAACAACAAGAAAGATAGCGTTATTTACTGAATGGATCTGTTCCCACTTCAATCACTGATTGCCTTTTATCTGTCATTGACATGATTACTGTACAAAGATTAAAAATCCAGTGAGTCGGGATGTAGAGTTAAAAGTCATATGTTACAGAACGGTGTTGTTTAGTACATGGAAGAAGAAAAGGAAATAGGGAGAAGAATACAAAGTCATCAGCCATATTTAATCCAGGGAAGTCAAGTGAGTTAAGTTTAGTTGGAAGGATCCACCAAAAAGCTATTTCCTAACAACTGGTGGAAAGATAAAAGCTTTCCAAATGCTACTAGGGCATTTCAAATTAAATAAATTTTCCAAAAATAGACTACATGTTGACAAAAAACAGATACAAGTAATTTTCTCATGTTATTTTATTCTAAATAAGTGCCTAACCTTCTTGCTTAAAGGTGACCAAATATTCTCTACCTTACAAGCAAAATCAGGCCTAGGCTCAGTCTATAATCAACTGTCATTTGCTCAAACCAAGAACAGAATGTGACTTTATGTCTGAGCAGTGTATTTCATTCTGTCAGCCTGACTTCTTGGGGTTTTACTCATCAAAAGCTCAGCACATAAACACACTGCCTGCAGCCTTGCATTGATTGTCAGCACAATTAATTGCCAGGAAAACCACAGCTTTATTAAGTGTAGGGCACTAACAATAAAAACATCACTATTTATAGCACACAGCATGGTGGGATATCTATACAAATAAAATATAACAATAATAAACAAAAGGCCAGCCTGTAGTTCCACAGAAGAACATCAATGAATTTGTTTTAATGCCAAGCCTCAACAGGATACTCAAGTGTCCCTAAGCATAAGATACTGCAACCTCTACTGAGAAACAAGAGCTTTTTGTGATCTCTGAAATGTGAAAAGTGAATGTCAGTCTCTTTAAAACTATTTCTTATAGTTTCAAATCTCTAGTGCCCCTAAGACCAGCTACAGAAATGCTGTCTAGGTAGAAGAAAGAAGAGAAACAACATAGGGTTCAGTCACAGTAGTTCCCCCTCATCCATGGTTCTGCTTTTTATGATTTTAGTAATTGGTGGTCAACTTCAGTCTGAAAACAGGTGAGTACAATAGATATTTTGAGAGAGAAAAAGACCACATTCATGTAACTCTTATTATAGTATATTATTATAATTATTGTATTTTACTATTAGTTATTGTTGTGATTCTCTTACTGTCACAACTTATAAATTAAACTTTATCATAAGTATGCACATACAGGAAAAACATAGGATATATAGTGTTTGGTACTGTTCATGGTTTCAGGCATCCAATGAGGGGGTTCATGGAACATATTCCCTGCAGATAAGGGGGGACTGCCTATGTATGAAGTATTGAAGAATGTCCTAGAATTTAATTAGTGGTGGCATTTTAAGAGCAGATACATCTTGATACACCTTGGAAAATATAAACTGTATACACGTATCACTGAGGAAACTGTAGAATAAAGACTGAATAGTCTTCTTTACTTCTTCAGATTAACGTTTTGAAAAGAAGAGAGTAGGTTTCTATATTATTTCATTTATATAGATATATATCTTTATAGATATTTACTGTCATTTTACAGTGCAATGTTGTCAAAGTCTTAAAGAAGCTAACACACTTTAGAAAAGAGGATGAAGAGTATAGAGATTAACACATATTGAATAGTGTATGAATTGTTGGAGGACCAACGGTTGCCTTCAATACAACATTGGTTTGTTCCATCACATCAAAATATGTTGATTATTGTGGCTAAAGAGTCTATGCAACAAAGCTTGTCTGCATGGGAACCATTTAAAAATGATATATCCATTCCATCTAAATTAGAAGAAAATGATATTCATTTGATTAAACATCCTTTTAAAATTTTTTTTCAGATTATGTGTTGTGAGGCTCAGTGAAGTAATATATACAAGGACATCAATCTTGGCAGTGTGATGCTGAGAATCAAACCAACCTCATTCTTCTATTGGATCTAATATATTTGCACCTTGTATAACACGAAAAGGAACAGATGACTTTTTAAGGCCGCTTAACTGTGAAGTTTAACTAAATTGAAATGTAAACCGATATTTTCTTTATAATGCCTGTATCAGATGTTTTGTTAAGTGCATTATATACTTCAATGCAGACCTTCTAGTTCATGCACAGAAGCAGTTTCAAATGTCATTGAGAACAAACCCTAAATTTAACATGAGAAAACTGAGATTCAGGCTAAAATTACCTACTCAGGTTCTCCTACTGGTCGTTGACAGAAGCAGCATAGAACTATCCTTATTCCTTTCCTTAAACTCTGTCATACAATAAGCTCCCATTAAGCAACTATCGTACATGATTCCAGGAAAAACTGTAAGAGCAGAGATATTTCAGTGAGGAAACAATGATTTCTAAACTGCAGAATTGAACTGAGTTTCAAAACTTTAAAATATTTTTAACTTGTCACAGCACAAACACAAAACTCCTTAAATACAGAAAACCATATCTTATTTATATTTGTAGTCTTAGCACGTGGTACAGGTAGATATAACACATTTGCTGTTCTTTCCAGTAACCTAGATCTTCACTTATTTATTCATCTTTGCAAAATGAACAGTTTTCAGTCTCTCACCTCAAAATAAATGTACAAGATGGAGGATTTCTTTAACAGAATTTGGCATATAATTTTGCTATTACCATTCTACTTGTTGAGAAGGTGGAAGAGATGAGAAGCAGCAGAAATCCCCCAGAGCTCCTGTGAAAGAAGGTTTGCAAATTATTCTCTGCAATCCTAAGTTACTCTCAGTCATCTAAAAGGACAAAACAAAACAAAATGGACCTTTGACAAGAGAGAAAAAAGTTGAGACAAAACACCACACACACACACACACACACACACACACACACACACACACCATCAGATGTTGAAAACACGATTTTTTAAGTATCTGCACTCTGGACACCTATCTAGTTTTCTATTCAGACAAGGCAAATGGCTGTGGCAACAGTGAAAACAGAGTAGGTACAAATACAAGCAAATTCTAAATATAGTCTTATAGTTTCCTTGAAAGATAACGTCTAAATTTTATATAAATTATATGTACACATACAACACATATTTTTATATAAATTTTATATATACGTACATATATATTTAAAATTTGTTTCTAGCTTTGGAGTCAAGTTCAAGCATGTGACCATATCCTCATAACTGTGTGATCTTGAGAAGATACTAATCACTTTTGTCTTCAGTTTTCTCATTTGCAAATTGTAACTAAGAGTATGTCATAAACCTTTTGTGATAATTAAAAATAACATATCTAAAATTTTTCACAAAGAGAATACTCAACACATTTTTGTAATCTTCTTGAGAATGTAATTTTATAAGAGTTAAATTCTCTAGAAGCAACAAGATTCTCAGGAAGCTATTGATCCTACTGGTTAAATTTAAAACTCTTTCTGAAATGACTCCAATAATGGTAAGAAAGGTACTTCAATTAAATTCAATTAAGAAAGGTACTTCACAACTTACAAAAAATTTCTTTTGGTAAAGAAAATATCAGAGCATATTTTAAGATTCCATAAACTGCTGGGAGAACAACATATTTTATGGCTGTCTATATTTTGTCCTTAGGACAGAAAAATCAGAGCATATGAATCCTAGGAAGCAGTACACTCCCAACAGCCATTGCAACAAAGAGCTACTCGAATTCTATATACAAGACCATATCTGATAACATATGGAGTGATTTTTATCTGACAACTGTGTCCAGCTTTTCAACACCCATATTCTTATTATTTGAGGAGTATTGTGTTGAGAAACAAGAAGCAAACAGTGAACTGACATTCCACAAGGAGGCCTTTGTTGTTGCCAAATTTACTCTTAACTAATCTCTTCCTTCTGTAAATTATGGCAGGCAACTATGGAACCAAAACAGAATAAAATGCTCTCATCTTGTAACTGTAATGTTCAGCAGAAATTTATCATAAAATCTTTAAGAGAAAACATAAACTTTTTTTTTTGTGGAGCTACTTTGTTATTTCAGAAAGAGAAAACACTTTTTTAAAAATTCAGATACCATATTCGTAGCTCTACCTCCCTTAATGGACTAATTTATGGGACATGTGAAGTTCAAAATATATACAACAGACAGGTGACTCATATTATAACTACATTAAACAAAAGGTACGTCTTTATTTGTGGTTATTCGTGGTGTGTGTGTGTGTTTGTGTTTTCTGGTTGAATTGATTAGTTTATATATTCTAGATATTAGAATATTAGACCTTTGTTGGAGGCATAGTTTGTTAATATTTTCTCCCATTCTGTACTTTATCTGTTTACTCTGTTGATAGTTTCTTTTGCTGTATAGAAGTTCTTTAGTTTAATTAGGTCCCACTTGTCAATTTTTGTTTTTGTTGCGATCACTTCTGAGGACTGTCTTTAATTATATCCCATGGCCGATGGCCAGAATGGTATTTCCTAGGTTTTCTTCTAGAATTTTAATATTGTGAGGACTTACATTTAAATCCTTAATCCATCTTGAGTTAATTTTTGTGTACAGTGAAAGAAAGAAGACCAGTTTTATTCTGCATGTAGCCAGCCAGTTATTCCTGCACCATTTATTGAATAAGGAATCCTTTCTCCGTTGCTTATTTTTGTTGACTTTCTTGAAGATCAGGTGGTTTTAGATGTGTGGCTTGATTTCTGGGTTCTCTATTCTGTTCCCTTGGTCTATGTGTTTTTGTACTAGCACTATACTGTTTTGCTAACTGTAGTCCTGTAACATAGTTCAAAGTCAGGTAACATGATGCCTCCAGCTTTGTTCTTTTTGCTTAGGATTGCTTTGGCTATTTGGGCTCTGTTTTGGTTTCATATGAATTTTAAAATAGTTTTTTCTAGTTCTGTGAAGAATGTCATTGGTAGTTTGATGGGAATAGCATTGTATCTGTAGATTGCTTTGGGCAGTATAGCCATTTTGATATTGATTCTTTCAACTCATGAGCATGAAATGGTTTTTCATTTGTTTGTGTCATCTATGATTTCTTTCAACAGTGTTTTTTAGTTCTCCTTGTAGAGATCTTTCAACTCCTTGGTTAGCTGTATTCCTAGTTTTTTGTTTTGTTTTGTTTTGTTTTGTTTTTATGAGCAGTTATTGTAAATGAGATTGCACTCTTGATTTGACCCTCAGCTTGAACATAACTGGTATATAAAAATGCTACATTTTCTATGTTTTCTATAATTTTTGTACATTGATTTTGTATTGTAAAACTTTACTGAGGTCATTTATCAGTTCTAGGAGCATTTTGGACTGATGTTCCTCAAAAGAGGACACACAAGCAGCCAATAACAAGGAAAATTGCTCAACATCACTAAGAATTAGAGAAATGCAAATCAAAACCACAATGAGATAGCACCTCAGGCCAGTCAGAATGGCTATTAATAAAAAGTCAAAAAATAATAGATGTAGGAGAGGCTGCAGAGAAAAGGGAACACTTATACATTCTTGGTGGAAATGCAAATTAGATCAGCCACTGTGGAAAGCACTTTGGAGATTTCTCAAAGAACTTAAATCAGAACTACCATTCTATCCAGCAATCTCATTATTGGGTATATACCCAAAGGAAATAAATCATTCTACCAAGAAGACACATGAACTCATATATTCATCATATCATTTGTTCACAAAAACAAAGACATGGACTCAACCAAAATGCTCATCAATGTTGGGTTGGATGAAGGAAATGTGACACATATACACCATGGAATACTATGCAGTCATGAAAAAGATTGAAATCATTTCCTTTGAAGCATCAACATGGATGCAGCTGGAAGCCATTATCCTAACTGAATTAACACAAGAACAGAAAACCAAATACCACATGTTCTCACTTATAAGTGGGAACTAAACATTGGGTAAACATGGACATAAAGATGGGAATAACAGGCACTGGAGACTACTAGAGGGCAAAGGGAGGAGAGAAGGCAAAGGTTGAAAAACAACCTATTGGGAACTATGCTCAGTACCTATATTTTGGGTACCCCAAACCTCAGCATTACACAGTATACCCATGTCACAAAACTACACATGTACCCCCTGAATCTAAAATAAAAGTAGAAAAAATTATTTAAAATAAATAAATACAATTTTTATTTGTCAGCTTAAAAAAATAAAAATAAAAAACTTTTTAAAGACTGGAGGAACTGCTTTCTGAAATCTATGCTGAAAACCACATTCTCCTGAATGCTGAAACATATCCAGTTCACACATCTGTTACTCATTTATGCCACTGAACCAGAAGCTAGGTCAGAAGAGTGGAGTTAGAAACACTGGTTTGCTAAGCCTTTCCTTCTTCACTTTTTTCCTCACCACTTCCATCTTCCCAGCAAGCAGCTTTTTGACTACCAAATGATAGAAAATGTATTCGTTGTGACCGGTACTAAGATTGTGTCTGCCAAACATTGCTTATGCACTTTTTTAACATTGATTTTTAAATTTTTATTTTGTAATGGTTTTATATTTACAAAAAAACTATGAAATAGAGTTCTTATACAGCCCACACCAGTTTCTGCTTTTATTACCTTCTAACATTACTATAGCACATTTGTTATGATTAATGAATAAATAATAGAACATGTTAACTAAAATCTATTATTTTATTCAAGTTTCATTCATTTTTACTCAAAATTGTTTTCTGTTTCAGCATTCCAGCCAGGATATCACAATATATTCACTAGTCATGTCTCCTTAGGCTCTTTTTCGTCGTGTTTCTCAAAGTTTCCTTGTTTTTGAATGGGGTTTTGAGGGGTACAGGTTAAGTATTGTGTAGAATGTTCCTCTAAATTGGGATTTGTCTGATGTATTTATTATGATTCAACTGAGGTTATTCATTTTGTGAGGAACATCTCAAAGGTAAATTACCACTTTCCTCACATCCTCATATTATTTCAAGAGGGCAACTGTATTAGTTTGTTTTCACGCTGCTGATAAATACACCCGAAACTGGCCACAAAAAAGGTTTAATTGGACTTACAGTTCCACATGGCTGGGGAGGCCTCAGAATCATGATGGGAGGTGAAAGGCTCTTCTTACATGTCAGCAACAAGAGAAAATGAGGAAGAAGCAAAAGCAGAAACCCCTGATAAACCCATCAGATCTCGTGATACTTATTCATTATCACCAGAATAGCATGGGAAAGACCAGCCCCCATGATTCAATTACCTCCCCCTGGGTCCCTCCGACAACACAGGGGATTTCTGGGAGACACAATTCAAGCTGAGATTTTGGTAGGACATAGCCATACTATATCAGCATTCTATCAACATTACTGTTAGCATTAAACTTGGTCACCCACATGAGTTAGTGTTTGTCAGGTTTCTGCACTGTAAAGTTACTCCTTCCCTCTTTCCCACACTGTACTCTTTGGAAAGAAGTCACTGTACACAACGCAAACCTGAAAATTGAGGAATTATGCTTTGTATCCTTGAAGGAGGAATATCTACATAAATTGGGATTATTTCTATTTGGAATTATTCTGCATGTGAGATTTTTCCATTATCCCCACTTACGTAATTATTCAATAATTTTTATCAGCATGGGCTCAATTTTTTTTTTTTACTTTGTGATATAATCCAATATAATTTCATTTATTTTGTTGCTCAAATTGCTCCAAATTTGGCTATTGAGAGCTTTCTCAATTATGGCCTTTTGACATGCCCCACGATTGTTTTTCTTTTTTTCTGTTTTTGTTTTTGTTGTTGTTTTTTAGCACCTTCTTACTTTCTGGCATTGCTGTATGTTCCAGGTTCATGTTATATATTTTCTGCCACAGTCCTAGTATCAACCATTTTTCCCAGGAACCTTGGTTCCTTTCATTAGGGAGTGGTAGCAGAAAACAAGATCTCGATGCTATTAGAAGTCATTGCTCCTAGGCCCTCTCAGCTGACAGAGCAAGGATGTAATTATCTGCCACATATAGCTATAAATATTTCTATATATGACTATCTGTATCTGTGATAAGCTGAATATGAATTCATAAGATATCTCCAACTCTAATCTATTACTACATAGATCATTCTGGCCTCCTTCTCTATCTGTAATCAATAGTGAAAAATCCGGCTCCCACCATCAGACATGCATTTACTTATTGGCACAATTCCAGCATACATGAATAGTGGTATCAGCATTGTTAATCCATACCACTAAGGGAAACAACCAGCATAGAGTGCTTCTATAAAGCTTCTTTCACCTTTGCTCTTACAGATCCACTCATTTTCAGTTACTGAGATCAGAACCTTTCCTATACTCTCTTCATTAAGGACATTTTATACATTGAAACACAGATTGTGTTGTTTCAAGCTATATTCTATCCTGGGATACCCAACTTCCTAAATGTATTTTTTATATTTTCATACATTAGGGTTCATTCTTTGTGCTATAAAGTTTTATCAGTTTTGAAAAATATATAGTGTCATGTATCCACCATTACAATATCATACAAAGACAATTCGCTGCTCTAAAAAAATTCCCTTTTCTTCACCCGTTCAACCCTCAACCAACTTCCCACATCCTTGTCAACCACTAACATTTTTCTCATCTCATAGTTTTGCCTTTTTCAGAATGTCATATAATTGGAATCACAGAGTTTGTTAACTTTTTGAGCTGTTTTATTTCACTTAGCAAAATACATGTAAGGATTATCCATATTCATGTGGCTTGATGTCTTATTTCTTTTCAAAGGTTTTTTGTTATAATTGCTATAATAAAATGCCATATATAAGCAGGTTATAAACAAGAGAAATTTTAATTTTCAATTTTTGTGAGTACATAGTAGGTATATATATTTATAGGATACATGAGATATTTTCATACAGGTATTGAATACATAATAATCACATCATGGGAAATGGCGTATCTATCCCTTTAAGCATTTATCTTTTGGGTTACCAACAGCCCAGTTATACTCTTAGTTATTGTAAAATATACAATTAAGTTATTATTGACTACAATCACCCTCTTGTGCTATTAAATACTAAATATTATTCATTCTTTCTATTTTTTTGTACCCATTGGCCATCTTCAGTTCCCCCGACACCACCCCACTACCCTTCCCAGTCTCTGGTAACGATCCTTTTACTTTCTATGTCCATCAGTTCAATTGTTTTGATTTTTAGATCCCACAAATAAGTGAGAATATGCAATATTTGTTTTTCTGTGCCTAGCTTATTTCACTTAACATGAAGATCTCCAGTTTCATCCATGTTATTGCAAGTGACTGTATCTCATTTTTTTACGGCTGAATAATAGTGTGTATGTACCACATTTTCTTTACCCATTCATCTGTTGATAGACACTTAGGTTCCTTCCAAATATGGGCTATTGTGAATAGTGCCACAATAAATATGGGAGTGCAGATATCTCTTCCTTTCTTTGGGTATATATAGAGGAGTGGGATTGCTACATCATTTGGTAGCTCTATTTTTAGTTTTTTGAGGAACCTCCAAACTGTTCCCCATAGTAGTCATACTAATTTACATTCCCACCAGCAGTGTACAGGAATTCCCTTTTCTCCACATTCTCACCAGCATTTGTTATTGCCTGTCTTTTGGATAAATGCCATATTAACTGGGGTGAAATGATATTTCATAGTAATTTTGATTTGCATTTCTCTGGTGATCAATGATGTTGAGCAACTTTTCATATGCCTGTTTATCATTTGTAGGTCTTCTTTTGAGAAATGCCTATTCAAATCTTTTGTCCATTTTTTGATCTATTTGATTATTAGATTTTTTCCTATAGAGTTGTTTGAGCTCCTTATATATCATGGCTATTAATCCCTTGTCAGATGTTTGCAAATATTTTCTTCCATTCTGTGGGCTGTCCCTTCATTTTGTTGATCATTACCTTTGCTGTGCAGGACCTTTTTAACTTGACATGATCAATAACAGAAATGTATTTCTCACAATTCTTGGACTGGAAAGTTCAAGATAAAGGTGCTGGCAGAGTCAGCATCTGGTAAGGGCCCATTTCCTGGTGCATAGAAGCCTTATTTTTGCTGGGTCCTCACATGGCAGAAGAGATGAGGGAGAGCTGTCAGGCCTCTTTATTAAGGGCACTAATCTCACTCCTTAGGGCTCTGCCTTTCATGATCTAATCCTCTCCAAAGCCCTATCTTTTAATACCATTACCTTGGGGGTCAGGATTTCAATATTTAAATTTTGAAGATATATAAATTTTCAGACCATAGCAATTGCTGAACAATATTCCTTTGTATGGCTGTACCACAGTTTATTTACCAATCACATATTGAAAGATATCTTTGTTGCTTCCAGTTTCGATGATTATGAATAAAATTGTTGTAAATATTTGTGTGCTGGTTATTGGGTAGACATAATTTTTTCAAAGTAGCTGTGTGGACATATATTTTTAACTCATTTGGATAAACACCAAGAGCACGATTGTTGAATTATATAGTAAAAGTATGTTTATTTTTCTAAGAAAACTGGCAGCTGTTTTCCAAAGTGACTGTATAATTTTGCATGCGTGCCAATGATGAATGAGAGCTCCTGTTGCTCCATATCCTCGCCAAAATTTGGTATTTTCAGCATTTTAGATTTTGGCCATTCTAATGGTACATATGGTATCTCATTGTTGTTTTAACTTACAATTCCCTCATGACATAGGATATTGTGCATCCTTTCGCATGGGTTATTTTTATCTGCATATCTTTGGTAAGGTGCCTGTTCAGATCTTTTTCCCATTTTTAAATTAGGTTGTACCTTTTCTTATTAGTGAGTTTTACCTTGACTGATTTTTGAATATTTAATTAACCTTGTATATCTGGAATAAATCCCACATGGCTCTGCTGAAAAATTTTTGATATATATATATATATATATATATATATTTGGATTCAATTTGCTAATATTTTGTTTAGGATTTTCATATCTATATTTGTAAGAGATGTTGGTCTGCAGTTTTTCTTTCTTGTAATCTACTTATTTGGCATCAGTATTAGGTTATTACTGGATTCCTAGAATAAATTTGAAAGTGTTCTTCGTTTCTATTTTCTGAAAGATATTATGGAGAATTGGTATCATTTATTTCTTTAATATTTGGTTGAAATCACTAGTGAAACCATCCAGGACTGGTGCATTCTTTTTTAGAAGGCTATTAATTATTGATTAGTTTCCTTTTTAAAAATAACTTCAACTTTTATTCTACATTCATGGGGTACATTTGCAGGTTTGTTACATGGGTATATTATTGCATGACACTGAGGTTTGAGGTACAAATGATTTTGTCGTCCAGGTAGTGAACATAGTACCCAAATAATTTCTTTAACAGATACAGTCCTATTCTTATTATCTTTTTCTCCTTGTATGAATTGTGGTAGTTTATGTATTTCAAGAAGTTGGTTTATGTCATCTGAATTATCAAACAGTAGGGATAGGGCTGTTTAAAATATTTCTTTATCATCATTTTAATGCTCATGGGTTTAGTAATAATGACTCATTTATTATATTTGTGATATGTATTCTTTCTCTTCCATTTTCTCCTCTTTCTTTCTCTCTTTTTCCTCCATTAATCCTGTTTGAGATAATGGTTCATTTTATGTGTCAATTTGACTGACTCATGGTGCCCAGATTTTTGGTCAGGCATTATGCTATGTTTCTGTGAGGCTAGTTTTGATGAGATTTACATTATAATTGATGGATTTGAGTAAAGTAAATTGTCCTTCACAATGTGGGTGGGCCTCAGCCAATCAGTTGATGGCCTGAATAGAACAAAAGCCCAACCTCCTTTGACACAAGGGGATGTTTCAGGAGATAGACTTCAGATGTCATCTACAACATAGGCTCTCTGGGGTTCTACAGCAGGAGACTTGAACTGTAACCCTTTCCTAAGTCTCAATCCAGCCTTCTGGTTCCCCTAAATCAGATTTGGGACTTGCCATAAAGCACCCAAAATTGTGTAAGCCGATTCCTCAAAGTAAATTTCTACATACATACATATTATATAGGTTCTATTTCTCTGGAAAATCCTAATACAGAAGTTTATACTTACTGATTTTTCAAAGAGCCAGTTTTTGGTTTTACCGCTTTTCTCTATTGATTTCTGTTTTCAATTTTATTGATTTCTGCTTTAACTTTTATCATTTCTATTCTTCCTCTTGCTTTAGAATTAAATTGCTCTTTTTTGTCTAGTTCACTTTTGTTGAAATTTGGTCTTGCTATGTGTGTGTGTGTGTATATATATTTATACATACATGAATATATACACACATATGTATGTGTACACATATATATACACATATGCATATGTTTTCCTCTAAGCACTGCTTTTATTTCATCCCATACATTTTTATAAGCTATATTTTGATTTTCTTTAGTAAAAAGTATTTCTAAAATTCTCTTGATTTTTTTTCTTTGACTCGTGTATTATTTACAAGTGTATGGTTTAATTTCCAAACATCTGGGTATTTTCCAGCTATGTGTCTACTGTTAAGTTCTAGTTTATTTCAGTTATGATGTGAGTATATAGCTTGTTTAATTTATTTTCTTTTAAATTTGTTAAAGTATATGTTATTCCCCAAAATGTTGTATGTCTTGGTGAATGTTCCATATAGGCTTGTAAAAACCATGTACTCTTATGTTTGTTGGAATATCGTAATAAACATTAATTACATTAAGTTCATTGATGGTTCTCTTTAGGTCAACTAGTTCTCTACTGAATTTTTGCTTCCTTGATCTGTCAATTATTGAAAGAGGGATATTAAAGTCTCCCACTACAATAGTGAATTTTTTATGTTTCCCCATCAGTTTTATCAATTTTTACCTCACCTGTGTTAATGCTTGTATTAGTCCATTTTCATGCTACTGATAAAGACATACCCAAGACTGGGTAATTAACAAAAGAAAGAGGTTTAATTGGACTTACAGTTCCACGTGGATGGGGAAGCCTACAATCATAGTGGAAGGTGAATGGCATGTCTCACATGGCACAGACAAGAGAAGACAGCTGTGCGGGGAATTCTCCCCTTATATAATTAACAGCACAAGAAAGACTCGCCCCCATGATTCAGTTACTTCCCACCAGGTCCCTCCCACAACATGTGGGAATTCAAGATGATATTCGGGTGGGGACACAGCCAAACCATACCAATGCTCTATTATTAAGTACTTGCATGTTTCGAATTATCATGTCTTCTTGGGGAATTAAGTCCTTTACAATTAAGTAATGACTTTATTTAACTTTGATAATTTTCCTTATTTTGAGTCTACTTTGAAATTAATTTAGCTACTTCAGCTTTCTTGTGTTAGTGTTAGCATAATATATCTTTCTTTATTCTTTTATACTTTTAACCTAACTGGTCTTTATATATATTTGGTGGGTTCCTTATAGGCAACATATAGTTGGGTTTTTCTTTTCTTCAATCCAACAAGATAGTTTTTATCTTTAAATTGATATACTCTAACCATTATATTTAAAGTGATTATGAACATAATTGGATTAATATATACTATGTTTGTAACTATTTTCTGTTTGTTGCACTTGCCCTTTGATTCTTCTTTTCCCATTTTCCACTTTTTTAGAATTTTATAGAACTTCACTGATCTCTTCCCTAAATTTATAAATTATACTTGTTTTTAAATGTGTTTCAGAGTTTGTCTAGAATTACCCATATACACATTTAAGTAATCTAAATCCACATAAAAATAACACTATATTGCCTTATGTGTCATACTCTTTCATGTGTCTTAAAATAGAATACTCCTAATTCTTCCGTCCCTTCCTTACTTTTATAATTTCTATTGAATACTTCCTTTATTCCTCTACCCTCTATTTTCTATTTTCTCTGCTTTGCTTGAATTCAGAAGGCATAGGCTTCTAATACTAACACTGAGGTGCTACTTATTGAATTATGCAAACGGATATTTGAATTCATACTAAAAATATAAATAGTTCAAGGAGTTGGATGTTGTTTAATCTTGATCAAGAAACCAATAACTTAGGGAATTGAAGGGGTGTCTAAGTTTGCTCTCAGGGCCCTTATGTATCTTGATCAAGAAACCAATAACTTAGGGAATTGAAGGGGTGTCTAAGTTTGCTCTCAGGGCCCTTATGTATCTTTAGGATGTTTGTAACTGGATGGGCTTTTTATTTTTTTATTTTTTTATTTATTTTATTTTTATTTTTATTTTTATTTATTATTAGTATACTTTAAGTTTTAGGGTACATGTGCACAATGTGCAGGTTAGTTACATATGTATACATGTGCCATGCTGGTGCACTGCACCCACTAACTCGTCATCTAGCATTAGGTATATCTCCCAGTGCTATCCCTCCCCCCGCCCCCCACCCCACAGCAGTCCCCAGAGTGTGATGTTCCCCTTCCTGTGTCCATGTGTTCTCATTGTTCAATTCCCACCTATGAGTGAGAATATGCTGTGTTTGGTTTTTTGTTCTTGCGATAGTTTACTGAGAATGATGATTTCCAATTTCATCCATGCCCCTACAAAGGACATGAACTCATAATTTTTTATGGCTGCATAGTATTCCATGGTGTATATGTGCCACATTTTCTTAATTCAGTCTATCATTGTTGGACATTTGGGTTGGTTCCAAGTCTTTGCTATTCTGAATAATGCCGCAATAAACATACGTGTGCATGTGTCTTTATAGCAGCATGATTTGTAGTCCTTTGGGTATATACCCAGTAATGGGATGTCTGGGTCAAATGGTATTTCTAGTTCTAGATCCCTGAGGAATCACCACACTGACTTCCACAATGGTTGAACTAGTTAACAGTCCCACCAAGAGTGTAAAAGTGTTCCTATTTCTCCACATCCTCTCCAGCACCTGTTGTTTCCTGACTTTTTAATGATTGCCATTCTAATTGGTGTGAGATGGTATCTCATTGTGGTTTTGAATTGCATTTCTCTGATGGCCAGTGATGGTGAGCATTTTTTCATGTGTTTTTTGGCTGCATAAATGTCTTCTTTTGAGAAGTGTCTGTTCATGTCCTTCGCCCACTTTTTGATGGGGTTGTTTGTTTTTTTCTTGTAAATTTGTTTGAGTTCATTGTAGATTCTGGATATTAGCCCTTTGTCAGATGAGTAGGTTGCAAAAATTTTCTCCCATTTTGTAGGTTGCCTGTTCACTCTGATGGTAATTTCTTTTGCTGTGCAGAAGCTCTTTAGTTTAATTAGATCCCATTTGTCAATTTTGGCTTTTGTTGCCATTGCTTTTGGTGTTTTAGACATGAAGTCCTTGCCCGTGCCTATGTCCTGAATGGTAATGCCTAGGTTTTCTTCTAGGGTTTTTATGGTTTTAGGTCTAACATGTAAGTCTTTAATCCATCTTGAATTGATTTTTGTATAAGGCGTAAGGAAGGGATCCAGTTTCAGCTTTCTACATGTGGCTAGCCAGTTTTCCCAGCACCATTTATTAAACAGGGAATCCTTTTAATTGCTTATTTAATCCCATTGCTTGTTTTTCTCAGGTTTGTCAAAGATCAGATATTTGTAGATATGCGGCGTTATTTCTGAGGGCTCTGTTCTGTTCCATTGATCTATAACTCTGTTTTGGTACCAGTACCATGCTGTTTTGGTTACTGTAGCTTGTAGTATAGTTTGAAGTCAGGTAGTGTGATGCCTCCAGCTTTGTTCTTTTGGCTTAGGATTGACTTGGCAATGTGGGCTCTTTTTTGGTTCCATATGAAAAGCAAGTCCTGAGTGACCTACAAAGAGACTTAGACTCCCACACATTAATAATGGGAGACTTTAACACCCCACTGTCAACATTAGACAGATCAACGAGACAGAAAGTCAACATGGATACCCAGGAATTGAACTCAGCTCTGCACCAAGTGGACCTAATAGACATCTACAGAACTCTCCACCCCAAATCAATAGAATATACATTTTTTTCAGCACCACACCACACTTATTCCAAAATTGACCACATACTTGGAAGTAAAGCTCTCCTCAGCAAATATAAAAGAACAGAAATTATAACAAACTATCTCTGAGACCACAGTGCAATCAAACTAGAACTCAGGATTAAGAATCTCACTCAAAACCGCTCAACTACATGGAAACTGAACAACCTGCTCCTGAATGACTACTGGGTACATAACGAAATGAAGGCAGAAATAAAGATGTTCTTTGAAACCAAGGAGAACAAAGACACAACATACCAGAATCTCTGGGACACATTCAAAGAAGTGTGTAGAGGGAAATTTATAGCACTAAATGCCCACAAGAGAAAGCAGGAAATATCCAAAATTGACACCCTAACATCATAATTAAAAGAACTAGAAAAGCAAGAGCAAACACATTCAAAAGCTAGCAGAAGGCAAGAAATAACTAAAATCAGAGCAGAACTGAAGGAAATAGAGACACAAAAAACCCCTTCAAAAAATTAATGAATCCAGGAGCTGGTTTTTTGAAAGGATCGACAAAATTGATAGACCACTAGCAAGACTAATAAAGAAAAAAAGAGAGAAGAATCAAATAGACACAATAAAAAATGATAAAGGGGATATCACCACTGATCCCACAGAAATACAAACTACCATCAGAGAATACTACAAACACCTCTACGCAAATAAACTAGAAAATCTAGAAGAAATGGATAAGTTCCTGGACACATACACTCTCCCAAGACTAAACCAGGAAGAAGTTGAATCTCTGAATAGACCAATAACAGGAGCTGAAATTGTGGCAATAATCAATAGTTTACCAAGCAAAAAGAGTCCAGGACCAGATGGATTCACAGCCGAATTCTACCAGAGGTACATGGAGGAACTGGTACCATTCCTTCTGAAACTATTCCAATCAATAGAAAAAAAGGGAATCCTCCCTAACTCATTTTATGAGGCCAGCATCATCCTGATACCAAAGCCGGGAAGAGACACAACCAAAAAAGAGAATTTTAGACCAATATCTTTGATGAACATTGATGCAAAAATCCTCAATACAATACTGGCAAACCGAATCCAGTAGCACATCAAAAAGCTTATCCAACATGATCAAGTGGGCTTCATCCCTGGGATGCAAGGCTGGTTCAATATACACAAATCTATCAATGTAATCCAGCATATAAACAGAACCAAAGACAAAAACCACATGATTATCTCAATAGATGCAGAAAAGGCCTTTGACAAAATTCAACAACACTTCATGCTAAAAACTCTCAATAAATTAGGTATTGATGGGACGTATCTCAAAATAATAAGAGCTATCTATGACAAACCCACAGCCAATATCATACTGAATGGGCAAAAACTGGAAGCATTCCCTTTGAAAACTGGCACAAGACAGGGATGCCCTCTCTCACCACTCCTATTCAACATAGTGTTGGAAGTTCTGGCCAGGGCAATTAGGCAGGAGAAGGAAATAAAGGGTATTCAAATAGGAAAAGAGGAAGTCAAATTGTCCCTGTTTGCAGACAACATGATTGTAAATCTAGAAAACCCATTGTCTCAGCCCAAAATCTCCTTAAGCTGATAAGCAACTTCAGCAAAGTCTCAGGATACAAAATCAATGTACAAAAATCACAAGCATTCTTATACAGCAATAACAGACAAACAGAGAGCCAAATCATGAGTGAACTCCCATTCACAATTGCTTCAAAGAGAATAAAATACCTAGGAATCCAACTTACAAGGGATGTGAAGGACCTCTTCAAGGAGAACTACAAACCACTGCTCAATGAAATAAAAGAGGATACAAAGAAATGGAAGAACATTCCATGCTCATGGGTAGGAAGAATCAATATCATGAAAATGGCCATACTGCCCAAGGTAATTTACAGATTCACTGCCATCCCCATCAAGCTACCAATGACTTTCTTCACAGAATTGGGCTTTTTATTAATACCTGCACTGAGAGCACCCCATGGGTTTCCAACACAGCACTGCTGACTCACACCTGATTTTGTATGTGGTAACAGACTGAGAAGCCTACCTCAGTTTCCATAGCTAATCACACACTTTGAAGGGCTCAAACACACCACAAGCATTTGAATATGTGAGAATTTGTGGTGTAATTATCTCTTTGATAAATGTACAGTATCTTTATTAAGGGTGCTGACTGGGAACACGATAGAGATCTAACACACCGCAGTGAAATCTGTTCCCTTCCAAGACACCTGGTTTATCTCCACTCATCTTTAGTTTTGAAATGAAATGTTCCTGACAACCAGGAAATATGTGTACTTCCTCTTGTGCACCTAAAACTTCTCTCTTTTTCTTTTCTCTGCCATCTCCTTCTCATCACTCTCCTCCTTCTCCCAAACAGGCTTGAGAAATGTAAAAGTAAGAGAAATGATGCTGCAAGCTTGTTCTTCATAAAAGAGCAGTTTTTAATTAAATTAGAAAAAAAATACCGCCACAGGCAACACTTAAACCGACAATGAATGCATTCTGTTAATCTTTGCAGAAAGGCACTGTACACTGCACTTAATTTAATTAGGTAGAGAAAAGGCCTGTTCAGTCCTAGGGAGTTTACCAATGTCCTTTTAAATTGAGGACACAGCATTTATATAAAGTCATTTTAATATCAGGCAATACATTTCTAAACAGTAATTTAAAAATATTACTTGCTATTATTAAATGATACTTTGTTGCAACTTCTTACTTGAGGAGACAACTTTCATTTCACAGAGAAATTTCACCCACCAACAGGCCTTTTGCTCCCCTCCGGTAATTTATTGACTCTGAAAGTGTTAAATAATTAGGACTAAGTTCTCTGGAAAACAGCGGCACAAGAGAAATACATGTCAAACCTATATTACAATGGCTAATGTATTTGGATTATGTTTCACTTCTGGGCCATAGTCGTGAATGATAACAAATAACTTTTTATATTAAAAATTATATTACAGTTGAGAAGTACGTTATATTGTGAAGTTACTCCCAGCACTACAGACACATTAAGGAAAACTTTAGAATATTTTAGTTCCTGTCTTTTTTTTTAAATTCCAAATCTTTCTCTTTGACACTTAAAAAAATCTTCATTGATGATTTTTACCCCTTTGGATCACCTCAAGAAGCTAGACAGCTTATCAATCTGTCATGTTCACAAATTATGATAGAAAATCACCTAGGGATCACATTGGGTAGCCAGAAATAAGCAGCTAGAGTTCAATGAGCAAGTTAGATACTAAGAAATGTTTCATTTTATGCAGTTTTTTCTTTATTTTATCCAGAATCTCAAAAACACTGTTGAAGTGTTCCCAGAGAGCATTATATAGTAAATCAAAATGAAGGTCTATTTTCTAATTCCTTGGATTTTATTCACGAATTTATCTATTCATGAGAGTTGTTGAGTGCCTAATTAAGGGTACACAGAAGCCTAGGTGAAAATGATAACCCATTGGATTAGTCAAACCCAGTCTCTAACAGCATAAAGCTTAGGATTTATCGGTCTTAGGAGATGTTTCTGTCTACGGTTTCAGGTTTAAGAAGTGGTTGGAGCAGTTTTTAAGCAATACTACTCTATGAATAAGGGGTTGACTGGAGATATGCTTATCCAATTATTAGTTATATATCAGTACAACAAAACACTTTTCCAATTATGAGAATGAGATATTGAAGAAATTAATCCACAACAAGTGGCAAAAATTCACTTTGAGCAATAGCTAGTAAGCATCTAATTTTTGGTTCTGGTCTGAGAATTCAAGCCGACCTCAAATTTAAAATTGCTGTTTAGGGACTTACTAAAGAGTCCATTTTCAGACAGAATGTCTTTTGGCATTCATTTGCACAGAGACTTATATAATTGGTCTAAATTCATCCCACCATTTATGCAAGAAGAATTCATTAAGTGCTCAGCACAGAGTCAGGACAAGTGGAAGTCTCAACAAATGCTGGGTATCCAAATTACATAGGAGATACTACATCAGGGTTAAGAACACAGGGTTTGCTGCCAGGTAGAGATGGATTTCAGTCCTAGTTTTGTCACTTATTTGTTGAAGTATCTTAATCTTCTTACTTAAACTCAGATTATTCATGTTTAAAATAATAATGACAGCTGTCCAGAGTTGTTGTAGTAAGGATTACATCTTAATATAACCCAAAATATTTGCTACTGCACTTACATATAGTGAGTACCAAAAAAAGTTGGATATTATTGTATTTGGTAGCAGCAAACAAGGCTTCAAAATTATGTTGCAGTCCTTGATGACTTAGATGAAATGCATTTGCCAGGTAATAGAAAACCTGCCTCAAATGATTTTAAAAAAGAGAAAGTGTGTCATCACAACTAAAATTAATCTAGAAATAGAATAATTACAAAAGTTGCGATTATGGATCTAACAACATTTTCATTGACCTACATTCTCCCCATCCTTTTTGTTCTGCCATTTACAACATTGACTGT
This sequence comes from Pan paniscus, assembly GCF_029289425.2. NCBI lineage: Eukaryota > Metazoa > Chordata > Mammalia > Primates > Hominidae > Pan > Pan paniscus. The sequence goes on along the minus strand of NC_073262.2, from coordinate 113,522,718 downwards.
TGTTCCCAGACTTGTGTACTCATGATCATAAGGTGGCTGCCACAGCTCTGCCTCCATATTTTCACAGGGCATTATCTAATGGCCAAAAGTGGGAAAGAGAGTGTCAAGAAGTGTAAAAGGTCTGAGATTTGACGCTACTTGGAGGTTATCAAATTAGCCTGCTAGCTTCATGGATGTTGACGGAAGACATGAGACCTCTAAGTAAACCAGAGATGAACAGTCTATTACTCATAACAAAAACAATGGCCACAGTATCATCACTTTTTGAACAATTTATCAAAGCTACAGTTCTCACAAGGAAATGTGACAAGGGTCTGGTAATGCCTGCATGCTTGGCAGATTGTTTTCACAGGAGAGGAATTCTGATATTAGGGTATTATAATCTTTTATAATGGACTTTAAGCAATCCACTTGACTTTTGTGCTGGAGGGGGATATTATCTTTGTTTTTCTGGGCAGTAAACAAACCTGTCCTTTGCTCCAAAATTGTCTCTAACTTCAAAGGCCGTTAACTATACAAACTCCTTAAAAGAGTCTGGAATAAAAAGGCAGTGAGTACAGAACACAAGAACCCCTATGCAAAGCATATCTCATCAAGTCCCTTGTTAAAAATAACAAGAGCTTTCTCAGAAATTTCCCGAATTTATTTGTTTCATTCTATATATTTGGGTCTCATTTGCATTTTTAGTTCTAACACTAGAAAGGAAAATGGGAGTGCTTGACTGATTTTTATTAAGCAAGATGTAACTCCTAGGACTAAGGAGGAACCAGCCTCCCATATGGCACTTCAGCTCCGACACATCTGAAAAAGGGACATTGGAGTTTTTCTTAAAATGAGAAAATAGAGGCTGGGCACAGTGGCTCATACCTGTAATCTCAGCACATTGGGAGGCCGAGGTGGGTGGATCACAAGGTCAGGAGTTCCAGACCAGCCTGGCCAACATGGCGAAACCCTGTCTCTACTAAAAATACAAAAATTAGCCAGGCATGGTGGTGGGCACCTGTAGTCCCAGCTGCTCGGGAGGCTGAGGCAGAAGAATCGCTTGAACCCAGGAGGAGAGGTTGCAGTGAGCCAAGATCACGCCATTGCACTCCAGCCTGGCCGACAGAGCGAGACTCCATCTCAAAAAAAAAAAAAAAAACCGGGGAAAATAGAGAATTATTATCAGGCAATTAACCAACAAAACAGGGTCTGCCATACGTCTGTGTGTGTGTGTCTGTGTCTTTACTAAATGACTTCAGTCAGACACAGAAGTATGGCAGATATAGGCACGACTGCATGCCTATATCAAAACATCTCTTGTACCCCATAAATATATACACATGCTATGTACCCACAAAAGTAAAAAGTAAAAATTTTAAGAAATACTCTGCCTCCACTTCTGCTTCCACTTTTGGTCCCTACCAATTCTGCTGCTTTTTTCTGACAATGCATCTTCTTTTTAAATAATTGTGGCGATAAGTACATAACATAAAATTTACCCTCTTAACCATTTTAAATGTACAGTTCAGTAGTGTTAATGTGAATATATATTTACATTGTTGTAAAACAGATCTCCAGAACTTTTTCATCTTTGAAAACTGAAACTCTCTAGCCATTAAACAATAACTCCCTTTCCTCTCTTCTCCCTAGCCCCCGACAACCACCATTCTAGTTTCTTTCTCTACAAATGTGACTATTTTAAATACTTCATATAAATGGAATCATACATTTGGTCAGGTGTCAGGTGTCACACACACACACACACACAGAGACAATGAATCAGAAAATACATACATTGAATATATATTACGGTAACTGACTCATAGTAGGGGATTTAGTTATTAATTAGCATGTAATTTTTAAAACTTTATAGTAAAGGAAGTTTCTGTTGGGATACTCTTCTAAGAAAGATCATAGAGTATTAATTATATTGCCTCCTTTTCATTTTTTTGTTCACTAATAATTATTTTCCAAAAGTGCATATTACTACTAAACGTCTGAGAAAGCAATATTCAATATAGCTACTGTGAATCATATTCTACCTTCGTCATACACTTGGTGCTTTATTTATAACCTCAAGTGTTTTTGTGGTAAGATCAAAAGGACAGCACCTTGGATTAGCCCATGTTTCCATGTGGGTGTCAATAAGGAAACTACCTCAGGAGTTCTAAAATTTCACTTATAAGCAATAAATTTATGTTGTCTGTGCATAAAAGATGCCTTAAGTGGAATATTTCTGTTATTGCAGAAAGTGTTGAACACACTATCTTGGCTATTCCATATGCAGAGAATAAAGAATTGCTCATGTGAAAGAATCAGTTAGAAGCTACCCTATGGCCTAGACTATTATGCTATTGAAAAGTTGGACAAAAATTATATAGTACATGCAAGTTAATAGACCCTTTTCATATTTTTTCTTTCTCTGTAAACTTACTGAGAAACCATGGTCAAGAAGCCATTCTGATTTGGGGACTGTTACTTCTGATTGCGGTGAGTGCTCCAGATGATTTAAACTATAATTCAACCTCAAGTTCCTGCTAGGACAATCATAGGCCTGTGCAGATTCTCTAATAGTATTTCTTACTACAATACACATAATCATTCATTCCATAGACATACAGTGAAAGTTCATTATGTCTAGTGGATACAAAAATGAATGAGACATAGTTTCTGACCTCAAGGGCATTCACACAGGAAACTTCAGTTAAATATGATTCTTTCCATAATAAAAGAATACACAGGATGCAGGAAGAGGATTTAACTGCTGGAGGGTCAAGGAACATCCCTAAAGTGTGCTTTCACTCAAAGTCTAAGTCAGTGAGGTCAAGGACAAAGATAAATCTTCCAGTACAGAATATCATGAACAAAAGCATGGAGGCTTGAAAAAATACGGGCGAGGCCTCATCACTTAGGGACTGCTATGGTGGTTCCCTGTGGAAATGTAGAAATAGAGGAAACAAATTTTCCCTTTAAGGTTCAAACTGTAAAGTGAAAACATACAGTGCCATATATGGGCAAAGTATACAAAGAAAACTGGATGACTTTCAAGAACAAACTGCCTGTACTTTGCTTGAAATTATAAGTATACATAATGAAAGAGAAGGGGTTTTAGTCTGCCCTGGAAATAAAGGATAAAGGAGAAGGAAAGGAAATTTTGAAAGGTACAGTAGTTCTTTAGGTACTGTGGACTTTAGGAATTCCAGTCCCTTTGAAAAGTAGTGGTAAACTTAATGTAATGCCACTGGGCACCCAATTCTCTTCATTCCCCTTGTTCAATTCCATTTCTAACAAACAGTCTGCTGACCCTGATTTAGCTTCACATAGAGATTTGCCTAAAATGATGGACTGCACTAATCTTGCCAACCTCAGGTTTTCTGTTCCACTTATGAATGAACATGCATCAGATCACATATTAAGATAATACCTTCCGCAAAAGAGAATGTGCCAATCATGCCAGGTGTAGTTCTCTCATCCTTGTATTGAATATGTTACTCATATGAAATTATTCCTTTGCTATTTTTATTAAAATGGTTTCATTTTAATAGAATAAGGTGATATAATCTTTATACCATCTTGTCAAACTTCCCATTTACCCTCACTTAATAGTTAGGACCACGAATTTTTTGTATATAGTTTTCACATAGTTACGTTTATATATAGTCAGTGTCCCTTAATGATGAGGACACATTCTGAGAAATGTAATGTCAGGTAATTTGATCATTGTGCAAACATTGCAGAGTCTGCTTACACAAATCTAAATGGTGTAGCCTACTACACACCTAGACCATGTGGTATAGTTTATTGCTCTTCGGCTACAAACCTGTTCAGCATATGACTGTATTGAATACTATCAGCAACTATAACACAATGGTAAGTAATTGTGTATCTAAACATAGAAGAGGTATGGTAAAAATATCGTATTGTAATTGTATGGATCACTGTTGGAGATGTGGTCTATCGTTGACCAAAACATCAATACATAGCGCATAAGTGTAAATGTATATTATTTTTATATATGTACATATATACAGTTTTGCATAAAATTATTGTAAATTTTTCTAATATTTACGTTTTATCTAGATAAAATCATACAAGAAACTCATTCTATATTATATAGAACAGTGGTCCCCAATCCCTGGGCCTTGGTCTGGTACCAGTCTGCGGCCTGTTAGGAACCAGGCCACACAGCAGGAGGTGAGAGGCGGAAGAGCCAGCAAGCACTACTGCCTGAGCTCCGCCTCCTGTCAGATCAGCAACTGCGCTAGATTCTCGTAGGAGCATGGACCCTATTGTGAACTGTGCATATGAGGAATCTAATAGGCTATGTGTTCCTTATGAAAATCCAACTACTTCCTGATAGTCTGAGGTGGAACAGTTTCATCCCAAACCATTCCCCTAAACCCAGGTCCATGGAAAAATTGTCTTTCATGAAACTGGTCTCTGAAGGTTAGGGACCACTGATATATATTTTACATAAATAAAATCATATGTGAAATAAGGGTGGTTTATTTAAAGAGAGGGTATGTAACAGTTTAGAAGAGAAACAAAATCAGGCAAAGCAGTAATAAGAGCTCATTTAAAATGAGAGATCAAAAATTTTAAATATACCAGCTATTCAGTTGTGTATTTTTTTCAGCTATGATCTATTGTCACCAGTGACCATCAAATGCAGCTGTGCATGTGCAGACACTTACATACACATACACAGCATGGGCCCATCTAGGTTTGAGCTTTTCAAACAGAATTCCTAAAAGGTAGTCAGGAGCAAGGGCAACAGAGGTTTTTCAAAAGATACTCATTATAAACCATAGAATCTGGGCAAGCAGAAAAGGATTATGAGGTTTATTCAACCGAAAACAGTAAATGGGGGAGAAGGGGTTATCAATGAAGTCAATGTCTCAATAGGAGTGATAGTAATGGGAAGAATTTAAGCAAGTGAGCTTTAAGGATAGGATGTTGTAGTTGGGAGTGGCTGTTTGCATTTGAGAAACCCAAAATAATGTAATTTAGGTAAATGACAAGGTCCAAGGTAACAATATGGAAAGAAGTGAATATTGAAGGCTACCAAACATGTGAGGAGATAGAAGTGCAGAAGTGCAATGCCTGGAGGTATTTTTTTTTCCAAATTGTATTTTAGGTTAAGCGGATACATATGCAGATTTGTTTCATGAGTAAATTGTGTGCCACGGGGTTTGATGTACAGATTATTTAATCACACAAGTAATAAGCGTAGTACCTCATGGGTAGTTTTAAATTCTTGCCCTGTGCCTACCTACACCCACAAGTAGGTCCCAATGTCTGTTGTTCCCTTCTTTGTGTCCATGTGTATTCAGTGTTTAGCTCCAACTTATAAGTAAGAACATGTGACATTTGGTTTTCTATTTCCTGCATTAGTTCACTCAGGATAATGGCCTCCAGCTCCATTTATGTCGTGCAAGGACTTGATTTCATTATTTTCCTGGCTGAGTAGTATTTTATAATGTATACATAACACATTTTTTTTTATCCAGTCTACTGCTGATGGGCACCTAGGTTGATTCCTTGTCCTTGCTTTTGTGAGTAGTGCTGCAATTAACATATGAGTGAATGTGTCTTTATAGTAGAATGACTTATATTCCTTTGGTTACATACCCAGTAATGAGATTGCAGCATTGAATGGTATTCCTGTTTTAAGTTCTTTGAAAAACCTCCAAATTGCTTTCCACAGTGGCCTAACTAAAATTACACTCACTCCCACCAGCAGTGTATAAGCATTCCGTTTTCTCTGCCACCTCACCAGCCTCTGTTGTTTTTTGATTTTTTAATAATAGCCATTCTGACTGCTGTGAGATGGTATCTCATTATGGTTTTGATTTGTATTTCTCTAATGATTAGTGATGTTGAGTATTTTTTCACGTTTATTGGCTCCATGTATGACTTCTTTTGAGAATTGTCTGTTCACGTCTTTTGCCCATTTTTTTAATTGGGTTGTTTGCTATTTGCTTATTTGTTTAAGTTTCTTATAGACACTGGATATTAGACCATTGTTAGATGCATAGTTGGCAAAATTTTTCTCCCATTCTGTAGATTGTCTGTTTGCTCTGTTGATAGTTTCTTCTGCTGTGTAGAGTTCTTTAGACTAACTGGATCTCACTTGTCAATTTTTGTTTTTGTTGCAATTGTTTTTGGAGTCTTCATTATGAAATTTTTGCCAGGGCTTATTTCCAGAGTGGTGTTTCCTAGGTTTACTTCTAGAGTTTTCATAGTTTTAGATTTTACATTTAAGTCTTTGATCAATCTTGAATTGGTGAAAATTTTTACATATGGTGAAAGGAAGGGATCCAGTTTCAATCTTCTGCATATGGCTAGCCAGATATGCCAGCACCATTTATTGAATAGAAAGTTCTTTCTCCATTGCTTGTTATTGTCAACTCTGTCAAAAATCAGATAATTGTAGGTGTGCAGCTTTATTTCCATATTCTCTAACCTGTTCCATTGATCTCTGTGTCTGTTCTTGTACAAGAGCCATGCTGTTTTGGTTTTGCTTGCCTTGTATTATAGTTTGAAGTCAGGTAGTAAGATTCCTCTAGCTTGGTTCTTTTTGCTTAGAATTGTTTTGATTATTTGAGCTCTTTTTTGGTTCTATATGAAGTTTATAATTGTTATTTCTGATTCTATAAAAAAAAGTCCTTGGTAGTTTGAAAGGAATAGCATTGAATCTGTAAATTGCTTTGGGCAGTATAGACATGTTAACAATATTGTCTCTTCTTATCCATGAGCATGAAATGGTTTCCATTTGTTTGGCTGGTCTGTGATTTTTTTCAGCCATGCTTTGCAATTTTCATTGTAGAATTCTTTCACCTACCTAGTTAGCTGTATTCCTAAGTATTTTATTCTTTTTATGACTATTGTGAATGAGACTGTGTTCTTGATTTGGCTCTCAGCTTGGATGTCATTGGTATATAGAAATGCCACTGATTTTTTACATTGATTTTTACATCCTGAAACTTTGCTGAAATTGTTAATTAGATCTAGGAGGCTTTGGGCAGAGATTATGGGATTTTCTAGGTATAGAATCCTATTGTCTGCTAAAAGACATAGTTTGACCTCCTCTCTTCCTATTTGGATGCCTTTTATTGCTTTCTCTTGCCTGATTGCTTTGACAAGGACTTCCGGTACAATGTTGAATAGGAGTGGTGAGAGTGAGGATCCTTTTCCTGTTCTGGTTCTCAAAGGGACTACTTCCAGCTTTAGCCCATTCAGTATGATGTCGGGTATGCATTTGTCATGTATGGCTCTTCTTTTAAGTTACGTTCCTTTGATGCCTATTTTATTGAGGCTTTTAATATGAAGGAGTGTTGAATTTATCAAAAGCTTTTTCTGCATCTATTGAGGTGATCATGTAGTTCTTGTCTTTATTTCTGTTGATGTGATGAATCACATTTATTGATTTGCACATTGAACCAATCTTGCATCCCAAAAATAAGGCCTACTTGATCTTGGCAGATTCACTTTTTGATATGCTGTTAAATTCAATTTGCTGATATTTTGTTGAGGATTTTTACACCTATGTTCATCAGTGATATTGGCCTGAAGTTTTTTTTATTGCTGTTGTGTCTCTACCAGACTTTGGTATCAGAATGATTCTGACCTCCTAGGATGAGTTAGGGAGAAGTCCCTCCTCCTTCATTTATTGGAATACTTTTAGTAGGATTTGTACCAGCTCCTTTTTACACGTCTGGTAGAATTCAGCTGCAAATCCATCTATTCCAGGGCTTTTTCTGGTTGGGAAGTGTTTTCAAATTACTGATTCCATTTTGAAACTCATTGTTGGTCTGTTCAGGGATTCATTTTCTTCCTGGTTTAATCTTGGGGTGTTGTATGTTTCTAGGAATTTATCCATTTCTTCTAGGGTTTCTAGTTCTGCATGGGTGTTTATAATAGTCTCTGAGGGTTTTTTGTATTTTTGTGTGGTCAGTGGTAATTTCTCCTTTGTCATTTCTAATTGTGCCTATTTGGATCACCTCTTTTTTTATTTATTAGTCTAGTTAGTGTTCTATCAATCTTATGTATCTTTCGAAAAGCCAACTTTTGGTTTCAGTGATCTTTTGTATGTTTTCTCATGTCTCAATTTTCTTTTGTTCAGCTCTGATTTTGGTTATTTCTTTTCTTTTGCTAGCTTTGGAGTTAGTTGGCTTTTGTTTTTCTAGTTCATCTGGGTGTGACATTAGATTGTTAGTTTGATATCTTTCTAGCTTTTTGATGTGGGTGTTTAGCACTATAAACTTTTCTCTTAATACTGTTTCAGCTATATTCCAGAGATTCTGTTAAGTTGTAGATTTGTTTTCATTAGTTTCAAAAATGCTTTGATTTTGGCCTTAATTTCATTGTTTGCTTAAATGCCATTCAGAAACAGATTGCTTAATTTTCATAAAATTGTACAGTTTTGAGAGATATTCTTTGTGTTGATTTCTATTTTTATTGCACTGTGGTTCTAGAGTGTAGTTAATACAGTTTCATTTTTTTTTAATTTGTCAAGAATTGCTTTATGACCAAGGATATAATCTATATTAGAGCATGTGGCATGTGCAAATGAGAATATATATCCTGTTGTTGTTGGCTAGGGTGTTCTATAGATGTCTGTTAGGTCCCTTTGGGCAAGTGTCAAGTTTGGATGCCTGATACATTTGTTGGTTTTCTGCCTCCATGATCTAATATTGGCAGTGGGTTGTTGAAGTAGCCCATTATTTTTGTGTGGTTATCTAAGTTTCTTCATAGGTCTCTATGAACTTGCTTTATGAGTTTGGGTGCTCCTGGATTAGGTGCATATATATTTAGGATAGTTGTGTCTTATTGATGAATTGAATCCTTTATCATTATATAATGCCCTTCTTTGTCCTTTTCGATCATTGTCAGTTTAAAGTTTGTTTTGTCTGAAAGAAGAATCGTACCCTCCATTCTTTTTTATTTTCTGTTTGCTTGATAGATTTTTCTCTATCCCTTTACTTTGAGCCTATGAGTGGTCTTGCATGTGAAATGGGTCTCCTGAAGAAAGCATACAGTTGGGACTTATTTCTTCATGCAACTTGCCACTCTGTACCTTTTAAGTGGGGCATTTAGCCTATTTACATTCAAGGTTAATATTGATATGTGAAGATTTGATCCTGTCATTGTGTTGTTACCTGGTTGTTATGTAGACTTGATTGTTTAGTTGCTTTATAGTATCAATGTTCTATGTCCTTAAGTGTGTTTCCGTGGTGGCCAGTAATGGCCTTTTGTTTTTATGTTTAGCACTCCCTTAAAGGCCTCTTGTAAAGCAGGCCTGGTGGTAATGAATTCCCTTAGCATTTACCTGTCTGAAAAGGATTTTATTTCTCTTTCACTTATGAAGCTTAGTTTGATTGGATATAAAATTCTTGGTTGGAATTTCTTTTCTTTAAGGATTCTGAATATAGGCCCCCAATCTCTTCTGGCTTGTGGGGTTTCTGCTGAAAGGTCTGCTGTTAGCCTGATAAGGTTCCCTTTGTAGATGACCTGCCCCTTCTCTCTAGCTGCCTTTAATATTTTTTCTTTCACATTGACCTTGGAGAATCCGATGACTATGTATCTTTTTTTTGAGATGGAGTCTCGCTCTGTCGCCTAGGCTGGAGTGCAGTGGCGCGATCTCGGCTCACTGCAAGCTCCACCTCCCAGGTTCACGCCATTCTCCTGCCTCAGCCTCCCGAGTAGCTGGGACTACAGGTGCCTGCCACCACGCCCAGCTAATTTTTTTTTTTTTTTTTGTATTTTTAGTAGACATGGGGTTTCACCATGGTCTCAATCTCCTGACGTGATCCGCCCCCCTCGGCCTCCCAAAGTGCTAGGATTACAAGTGTGAGCCACCGCGCCCAGCCGACTATGCATCTTAAAAATGGTCATCTTGTATAATATCTCACAAGGGATCTCAAAATTTTCTGAATTTGAATGTCAGCCTCTCTAGTGAGGTTGCAGAAATTTTCATGGACAATATCCTCAAACATATTTTCCAAGTTGTTTGCTCTTTCTCCCTCTCTCTTAGAGATGCCAAAGAGTTGTAGGTTTGGTCTCTCTACATATTCTCAAATTTTTAGAGGTGTTGTTTTATTCTTTTTTAGTTTTTATTTCTTTACTTTTTATCTGACTGAGTTGATTCGAAGAACCAGTCTTCTAGCTCTGAGATTCCTTCCTCAGCTTGGTCTACTCTGCTGTTAATACTTCTGAATGTATTACGACATTATTTTGTTTGTTCGTTTTTGAGATAGCATCTTGCTCTGTCACCCAGGCCGGAGTGCAATGGTGCAATCATGGCTCACTGCAGCCTTGACTTTCCAGGGTCAAGTGATCCTCAGACATCAGCCTCTCAAGTGGCTCAGACTACAGGCACACACCACCACATCTGGCTAATTAAAAAAAAATTATAGAGATGCGATCCCACACTGTTGCCCAGGCTGATCTCAAACTCTTGGGCTCAAGCAATCCTCCTGCATGAGCCACCATGCCCAGACCTATAAAATTCTCATAGTGAATTTTTCAAGCCTATTAGATCAGCTTGAGTCTGTCTTAAAATGGCTATTTCATCTTTCAGCTCTTATATCTTTTTACTGCATTCCTTAAATTCCTTGACATGGGTTTTAGTTTTCTTCTAAATCTCAATGAAATTCACTATCAATCAGTTTCTAAATTCTGTGTCTGTCATTTTAGCCATTTCAGTCTGGTTTAGAACCATTGCTGGGGAGTTAGTGTGGCTGTCTGGAGGTGAGAAGACAGTCTGTCTTTTTGAGTTGTCCGTTGGTGGGGCTTTTTGCTTTTATATTCTTTGATTTCACTTGGTGGTTTCACTGTGGTGTAAGTCAGGTTCAGTTGACTAGCTTCATTTCTGAATAAGTTAGGTGGTCAAGGCTTAGCTCAGCACTCCTGGGCTGTGTGTTCTAATCTTGGGAGCTTGGTAGCATACCCACAGCTTTGTTCTCTGGCCCCTCAAGGTTAGGCACCTGTTTCACTGGAGGGGCAGAGGATTCCCAGTCCAACAACCCTCTGATGGCAGGTGCCAGCAAAAAAAAAAAAAAAAAAAAAAAAAACTTAATTAGGGCAGTGGCAGTGGGGTCGGTACTGTTGCATGTGCAATGTGGCAGGTTGGCAAGTTCCACATGCACATGCCAGCAAAGAAATGTGGGGAGGCTGTGGGTGATCGCATGCTGCCAAAGAGTTGGGAAGGGGCCGTGTGCAGGTGTGCACTGGCAGAGGCCCATCTGCAAAAGCTATTGGTCAGGTGGGGTCTGCTCGTGAAAGAACTATGGAAGTGGCTCCTGGGAAGCACCCTGGTTGGGCACCTGAGGTTGTGCTGCAAGTAGTTGAGGCCAGGCAGAGACCCTGGGTGAAGCCAGACTGGCCCCATCCTATGGGCAGCATAGCCCTGTTCTATCCAGTTTTGAAAGTCAACAAAGGCCAAAACCGCCTAGAGAAGTGTAGCAAGCCTTGGGAGATGGGCTTCCCTGACTGTGCTCCACTGTAGCCGTTCCTGCGCCAATCCCTCTGGGTTCTATGGAGGCCTGAGTCCTGTCTCTGCCAACTCTCCCTGCCAGCTCAAATGTCCATGGTGGTCATGGTGTGTCCTGCAGCTAGGATTTCAGAGGTCCATGGAGAGAGTGGTCCACTCCACACCTATTTAGCTAATTTCTTCCCCAGGAGCCACTAGGGACCAGGAATGAGTCCTGGTGTGTAGCAGCCTTTTGAAGGGTTCCCAGCTTTCTCCCACTTCCGCTCAGGGTCTGCATCCTCCCTCTGTCCACTCTCAATGCCTTCCTTCTGCTTGGAGTGTGCTCATCTTATTGATGGTCTAGTCTCTCAGTCTGAATGCATTTTTTTCTTGTACTATATTGACAAAATCAGGTTTCCATGTTTTAAAAAATGCAGAGACAGAATTATTACCATATTAAATTCAACAGAGTAATAAGGTCTCCCTTATTATGTGGAGGTAATCTCCCCATGAAGTCTCTTAAGAGAACACCCAAGAAATTTTTACCCTAATAGTTACACTTAGCCCCTGCCTAGTAAGTATGTAGGCGTTTTGAACATGAACCTGATGTGTTTAAGGAACAGTGAGAATCTCACTGCCTTAGTTTGGGCAATCCCAAAATTAAATCTCGAGGCAAGAAACTGGAAAGCACAAATGAGCAATAGGGAAATGTGATAGGAAAGTCAGCGAGATAAAAGAGTATGTGTTAATGAGCAATATGCTCTTTTAGGCTAACAGTGTTAAATCCTTCAGGGACTACCTAAGAAACTAAGTATAGCAGGCATCAACATTCTCACTGAATGATATGAGGCTGTGTCATTTACCCAGGACTCCCATCTCTCATTATTGAGGGTTATCCTCAGAGTGGTTCTCTCTCCCAACTCTTTCCCCATACATTCACACATTTCTGGGTTACTTAGATGCAGAGAAACAAGCTCCTGATAACTTTGAGACAGCCCTTGAGCAAAGTCAATGTGAGAGTCAAACACTTAAAGTAGGAAGCTATCAGCCTGATGGGTAACAGAGCTTCAGATGAACTTAGGTGGAACAAGGGGATAGGAGATAGCATCTGTGGCAGAACTCTCCTAGTATTGTTCAGCTTTTTCATGCCTTACACGGAATCTTCTTTGTTGAAATTATTCAGCATTGTGCCAGTCAAAATCTCTCTCTCTCTCTCTCACACACACACACAGACACACACACAAACAAATAAAGCTTAAAGCAAAGAATTAATGAAATTGGTGTAGCTTGTTCTATGAGCATACCTGGACTCAATATAAATTTCCCTCACCCTTATATAGTACATCCACTGATCTAGAGTAAATTGCCCAGTGGGGTGAATAAAACTTTATTTCAGAAGGGTCAAAATCCCTGATCATCTGCTCTCAGCAGGCTGTGATGGGTACAATTACCCACTGAGTGTTATTACTAAGTACAGAAAGAGTAAGAGGCATCCTAGTTGACTCCTGAGTTCCAGTCACACTGCTCTCTAACCCCATTATATAGCAGCCATCCGAGATCTCATCCTGGAAGTCAATCAACCCTTCCGGTATAAAAACTACTTTTTTTGTCCAGGGGTCTCTTAGCATGAGAACACAAAATGCATCTTTATGTTACTTTCACATATGTCCTTGTTGAAAATTTTACCACATATAGAGTTTCAGAGACCAGGACCCACAGCCCAGCAGAATCCATAGTTGTCAGGACAGGAAACACAAATATCCCAAGTGGGTCAATTAAAGTCTTACTTCCACACCCTTGGTTCCTGACCTTGTGTGTATTTTCATGTGTTTTAGCTATTGGGAAAACAGTACCTTATAATGTCTGTTGGTTTAATATTTATAATGCCTTTTATGGGACAGTACTCAAAACCTGTAAGAAATTTTTCCCAAGATTGCACTTTGACTGAAACTTAAAGAGGCATTTCCATACTTTGCAATGATGATAATTTCTAAAAATTCACTGTGTGGTAGAACCAGTTGATCCCGTGAGTCTGTGCCCATTTTACCTCTTTTGCTTAAAACAGGTCTGTTTATTAAAGTCATATTATGTAAGACCTCATGTTGTAAATCAGATACTGTCTAAACTAATAGCAGTGCTGATATCAGCACTGAAGACAAGAAAGCAACAGATACTGAGAATAGTATCAGTTCCAGTAAGAATAAATTGCTGCACCTTCAAAGATAGAAAGGATTTCATGTAATCAATTTGTCATGAAGGGCTGGTTAGTCTCCTCAAAGTACCCCATCTAGAACTTTAGACTGATTTTTGCTTCTGATAGATTGAACGTTCAGCAGCAACAATACTGCATCAACCTTCATGAAATGTAGTACTTACTGACAGGCCTGTGTATAGCCTCCATTACTGGCACCATGTATATTCTGATCATGTACCTACTAGGCAAGCAAGGGCTGAAGATCAGAGGCTGATCAACCTTCACCGAAAAAGCCATCCTACCTACCTGGCTTGTCTGTGCATTATCTGTGGAGGATATTTTCTTTGAGATCAGAAACAAATACATGTGTACCTTTAACCCAATCTAGACAGTTCATCCACATGACAGATCACCTTCACTCTTCCAATATTGCTTTTCAGGCTTCTGTGAATGACTGAACCATTTACCACTGCCCATTAATTCACATATATACTTTTCACTGACACCTTCTTCCAAACAAAGGAGATGATCAAGTATACTGATGAATTTATTACTCCTGGGAGGATTCTGCTCACCACTGGCAACTATGACCATACCTAATGGACTATAATGTAGCAAACATTCATTTTCAGTTAGTGCCAACACATTCACAGATCCTTCTTCAAAGCAGGCCCAACATTATCTTCCTCCATCAGCTGGTCACACAGAACTCCTCATGAATCCATAGGTGTAAATTCAGGGAGAGTTGTCAGGGCAACCCACATAGGTAATGTAGGAGCCTGAGCCACCTACTTGTATAACTTACATATGTATTCTGGACCAGATTTGGCTTGATTCCTAGTATCCCATTTTCATCACATAATAGATTATTGCTGTACCTGCTATATCTTCTAAATTGGTGGATGTATGGCAAGTCCATGGTCATAACAGATGGCTTTGCTTGCAATGTCAATTGATGGCACTTGGTCAGGGGTTCAGTCTGTACTCTTCCTAGAAGCATTCCAGGAGTTTCTTTTCAAACAGCAAGTGATTATCCACTTCAGAATATATGGTTGTGCATTAGAAGTGTAGGGGTCTACGCTATATCTCTCCTATGTGGACTTGTCAGAGACGTCACACGGTATAGCTTCCATGAATACCTACAGCACCATTGGAACTGCTGAGTCATATGGCCTCAGTAGTAGGGAGATAAGGAATCTTGCTGGCACCACAACTTGAAAATACTGCAAACCCTTTCTTGTTTGAAACATAACCCACAATTCCCAGTCTTCACTCATTAAATTGTTAAGAGCAGTATTGGCATTTGTGATATGTATTCAGATAAACCAATGGATTAATTAAATAGCAGCTACTCCCTTTGTATCCTTTTTTTTTTTATTGAGACCTTGCACTCTGTCACCCAGGCTGGAATGCAGTGGCTTGATCTTGGCTTACTGCCAACTCAACCTCCAGGGCTCAGATGATCCTCTAACATCAGCCTCCTGAGTAGGTGGGACAACAGGTATATGCCACCATGGCTGGCTACCTTTTTAACATTTTGTAGAGATGGGGGGCTCACTATGTTTCCCAGGCTGGTCTTGAACTCCTGGGCTCAATTTATCCTCCTGCCTTGGCCCCTCAAAGTGCTGGAATTATAGGCATGAGCCACCATGCCCAGCTGTATCCTTTTAAGTCTTTGAGAATGGCACTAATTCTAATATGAATGTGTTATTGCCTCTGATATACTATTTCGGCCCATGAGATAGTTTCAGGAGCTTCCACATGGTTCTTCTACCATAACGACTCATTACATAGACCAGGAACCCATGTAGAGGGTTTTAGCAGCTGCTATGAATATCTATCCTAATTATGCATTCAGGAATCAGAGAGATAAACTTGGGCCATGCTCTATTTATTTCTTGGCTCTGCCTGCATCCATTCTAATAACAGGGGCATGAAGGTGTTTTGGGGACCACTGACATCAATGTCAGCTTAGATTCTATAGGCAATGACTCAGAGTATCTAAATATTACTTTGGGAAATGGGTGAAGGTCTCTTTGGAAAATGAGCAAATAACAAACAATATTTATTGTTAATTCTTGCGGTAGTGTTGCAGGGCTTCTTTCTGAAAATGGTTCCAGTCTCCCAGTTGATTGATGGGCTCTGAGTCTGATAAATGGCTCAGGACTAGAAACTAGTGCAGCAGGGGCTACATGTCTTGGCTTGTGCTATACTGAGCTATGGTGGCAATAAAGAAAGGTAAGTTGTTCTTGAGAAAGAAAGTATTTATATCAAGTGAAACATCTGAATCAAACGAAGCTATCACATGGTCCTTAAGTAATGCAATATTATTTCCTCTAACAAGAAGGAAGACATTCATTTTCAGGAGAATCTAGGTATTTCAAATGCATCCAGCCTAATATTCCAGGTTGCAGGGTTCCAATCCTTTCTTGTCTTGGGTATAAAACTGCAGGGTTGAGTATTCAGTCTCTCTAGTAGTTTTGCCACTTCTCCTATCAAACATTGGCCTGCTCTTCACCAGAATCTCCCCTCTAGCTGTAGCAGATACGGGTCTCTAAAAATGCCGACATAGAAGTTTTCTGGAAGGCACAGCACTCCCTGAGAAGATAGTTCGTTAATCTGAGACTTATATTCTTTTTCTTCATGGATTCCAGAGCATTTAAAAAATGCCAGCCAACTCCACCATCCTTATATTCACCTTTGACTTTATATGTTCCAAGTAATAGAACTTTTGTAGAAGCCAATGCTTGTCACTCCACCTCTACCTGGTCCCAATTTAACCTAGCACCAAATGTCATCCCCACCTCATATACCGCCAGCAAAGTGATCCTTGCTTCCATCTCACTGACAAATGATCCAATTTTAGAGTCTAATGCTGAGGATCTGCTTTCAAGGGTCATTTCCAGTACTGTCTTGACTTTGGTTCCCCTAGAAAGCACACTTTTAGTCAAACACTTGGGTTCAAATAGTTTGGTGAGGTGATTCCAAGTAGTACATGTGAAGAGTGGGGAAGTACAAAGGGAGAAACACCACAACAAAGCACGTTAACAGGTCAAATATTGTTGATGTAGCTGGAACTCTATTTCACTGGAGAAGCCTTGAGAAACAATAAGAAAAAAATGTCTAAGAATTATCCCATTAGAGTGAGGGATATTTATCTACTGAGATATTTATCTACTAACTGATAGTGAGGCTGAGATATTTATCTACTAACTCTGATCCCCAATTATTTGAGGGTTGCCCAAGAGTTTTAACTCCTAGCATTTCAAGTTGCACCTGGTGAGGCACCCCAAACTCTGGCTTGGAAAAGAAAGCCCTTGGTCAAAGAGGAAGAGCCACAGGACATTGATGGGGAGAGATTTCAGAGTGCTGAGAGGTAGAACCAGGTGGGCTGAGAGAACATGCAGGAGCATCAGTAGCATTTGCTACATCAACAATGGCTGTAATTTACAGGATAAAAAGGTTGGCACAATCCTGGTTGTGAAGTGTCTTAAATTATGTGCCAAGAATCTGTCATTTCATCCTGAAAGTAATGGAAGGACATTACAGAATAATAGCAGAAGTGTGCTAGGTGTGGATTTTCATTGTAAATAAGTCTGTCTAGTAGACTTGTGGAAAGTAATCTGGAAAGACTAACACTAGAAGCAATAAGAAGAGATAGAAAGTTTCTATATTAGCACAAATTAGAGCTAATAAAGACCTCATCTACTAGGTAATGAAAAAGTAGATATGCCTATAACTCAAATGAATAAAGAATTTAGAAACAAAACAATTGTCTTTATACTAAATGGTCAAGTTGAAAGAAAGCACGTATTTTTAGGATTACTTGAAATATACAGTAGGAAGAGACTGAGAAAGAAAAGTTATCAGATTTCTTATTGTTATTGTGTCCTTTCATTTCAACAGTAGTGGAGGGTCTAACTAAATTACCCAGAGCAGTGTTTCTGAAACTGTGATACACATACACACCTCCTGAGGATGATCTTAATATGCCAATTCTTATTCAGTAGATCTGGAGAGGGGCTTAATAGTACACATTTTTAAGAAGATTCCAAGCAACGCTTATTATCTCACTTTGAGTATCGAGATGACAGAGTATTTTAGGATGACTTCATCTATTCTTATTCAAACTTAGGTGAAAACTTAAAAATAAATAAGTGTATTTTCTGAATGTTGCACTGTCCTTATCTGTGCTTTATGTATCTATATCGCAAAATTGTCTGTTCATTAGGGTACAGATAAGTTGAAGCAGGGTCTAACTGACATCAAGCCCCATTCCAATACATTGCAAAATTCACAGAATAAGATTTCCTAGGTTGAACTAACAATAACATAATTATTTAAAATACCTCCTGCAAGATTACAAAATAAAGGCAGTGATTCTTGGACCATTTTGGTTGCTTAAATGAATTTACAGAGTATTTTCATGCTGAAATACATACAAACTCACAATGTTAGATGTAAAAGTTGAGAGCTCATATCATTCAGTCTCATCAGTGTGGCACATAGAAGAGAGAAACTGCTTTAAAATAAATAAATAATAAATAAAGGCCCTCATCTTGCAGATTAATTTTTTAACAAAGAAGGAAATCATGGTATGTTTGCTGGGCAGCTGTATTTCAGTAGTATAGCTTTTACTTTGTTATTTTGCTTAAATGCCTATTGGTTTCACTAATTAGAAGTCAAAGAGATGAATCAGGCTGAATTTGCTTCACTAAAACGCTTTTGGGATTTTCAGTACTAGAGTCCTATCTCATTTGATGTATTAAAAATTTTCTCCATTATTAAATTTACAAAAATCTATTTAAGTAGGGGTATCTATATCAACTTGGGAAACTAGGATTTCAGGAAATGCCTTCAAGATGTAACTCAAATGAGACAAATTTGAGAAATGGCTGAATAATCCACCAACAGGAATAGAGAAGTCAACTGGAAGAATTCATAGAAATGACCTCAGAAAAAACAATCCCTTGGTTAGAGTAGCAGTGGCAGAATGTACTCAATTTCATTCAAGGGGCCAACTGATAAAAAGGCAAATCTTAATCCAAAAGTACTTTACTTTAGGAAACATTCAAAAAGTCAGCAGTTCACAATGAATGAGAGAACTAAGGGGGACCTACTTGTAGCTCATATTTGGTGTCCACAGACTCCAATGTCTACCTTATTTCTGACATTTAGGAAATAGAGATTCTAGGTAGAAGATGGTAAATTGAATAAATGCACCAATTCCTCCTACCACCAAATACACTCATGCATGTGCACACAATATATGCTTAAAAATAGAACAACTGTTGGGCCATAAACTGTAAATAATTCTAAAAAGAAAGAAATGGAAACTGACGGAGGAAAGGAACACCTATGAAACTCAAAGGAAACTACTGTCGGAGATTGTAGTAGCCGTAGTCTAGGTACCACTCTTGTGAGGGAAGGCAAAGCTAAGACTGGGAGATTTTGAGGCAACCAGTAGAGGAGTTAGCTATTGCAGTAGGAGTCATTTTGTTCTCACCATTTCCAGATCACAATTAAGTGGGAGTTGCAAGGAAACCCTACATGCCAAAAACTGTGAGATGCATTAGATACTTCCTTCAAAGGAAAATGTGCTATCTTAAATGCAGTCGTTAAAAAACAAGGAGAATTTTTAGTTTTTAACTAAAAGGTATAGGAAAAGAACAACTGAGAGAAATTGGTGTTAAGATTTAAAAATAAAAGTAGATTTTAAAATGCAAAAATACCTAAGAATATTTTGAAAAAAAAAGAACAAAGAGACTGTAATTGCCCTATAAGAGATTAAAATATACTATAAATCTTAAAATTTTAAAGTGGTATTGGCACATTAAAACATAAATAGATCATGGAAACTAAACTGCCATACAACATAAAGCCATACAGGAAAAGATTTACATATGAGACCACACAAGTAAAACTCATACGCGAGTAAAAGTACCATCAGGATGTTAAATTATAAGTGACTAAGAGAAGAAATTACAATATGTGCAACAAAGCATTAATATTCTTTATATATCAGAAATTCTTACAAAATATAAACAACTCAACAGAAAAAAAGAAAAGGATATGGACGGGGAATTCCCAGAAAATAAAATACAAATGGCTATTTAACATGTGAAAAGTGCTTGATCAGAGAAGAAATCTGGGAAATGAAGATTATGATAATGAGATATGATTTTCCTTATCAGTTTAGTCAAAGTTTGAAGGTTTGACAATTTCAAGTTTTGACAAGCAGAGAGGAAGAACTTTTAACACCACTGTGGAAGGTAATATCTCTATATCTATTAAGTTTTAAATAGATATTTGACTAGTACTGGCACTGTTTGATGACTAATCTAAAAAAGAGCACTGCACTGCAAGCACCAAAAAAGCATGTTCAAATATGTTCATAATAGCATTGTTTTGAAAGCAAAAATTTAGAGAAAATCTAAAGTCAAAGACTCGAAAAATAATTAAATTAACTGTGGCATTTAAAAACAATCATCACTACAGCTATTGACAGGGAAATGTCTCTAAGACCACATACTCTTGTGTCAAATGAAAAAAATAGAAAAACAAGTATAGTGAGCTTCTATATATATATATATATATATATACCAACTTATGCATATGTGTACATATATACATCAATTTATGTATATGTGCATACATACATATATGTGTGTATATATGTATGCGAGTATGTGTATATACATGTTTTATATCTCTATGAAACTTAATTGATAACAGTATATGGAATCCCTCAAATGATAACAAAGAAGGCTGTGATTTAGTGAATCTGGGAAGACAGTGCCAGAAGTCAGCAAAAAAAAGACTTTATTTATTAGGTAGGTGCAAAAGCAACTGTGGTTTTGCTATTACTTTGTTGTTGTTATTTTTGTCATTGTTTTGAGAGAATCTCTCTCTGTCCCCCAAGCTGAAGTGCAGTGGTGTGATCTCTGCTCACTGCAACCTCTGCTTCCCGGGTTCAAGCTATTTTCCTGCCTCAGCCTCTTGTAACTGGGATTACAGGCACACACCACCACACACGGCTAATTTTTTTGTATTTTTAGTAGAGACGGGGTTTCACCAAGTTGGCCAGGCTGGTCTTGAACTCCTTACTTCAAGTGATCCACCTGCCTCAACCTCCCAAAGTGTTGGGATTACAGGCATGAGCCACCACGCCCGGCCGTCATTACTTTTAAATAGCAAAAACCGCAATTAATTTTTTACCAACCTAATATTTTCCCTTTATTATTTAGAGAATATTTTTATTGTATAACTACCTTGATAATTATTAATGAATGCTGAAGAGATTGGTGGTCTTAGAAGCTCCGGGCATATTTTTAGTATGTGTATTATTTTAAATATATGCTTAGTTACGTAAGTCATGAATAGAGACCATTTAACTAGTAAAACCTTAGGGAAATGTTATTGGTCAGTGTAGTCACCTCCTCTCACCATATTATGCTGCCCAAAGGTGGGGGAAATAGGGGTATGTCAAAAGGACAAAGGAGTCGACTTCCATACTTCCCAACGGTTACAGTGGGTTAATTTAAACATTGATCAATAGCCATTATCATTGGGTGTAACTGAAAGAATAAATATCCATGAGTCCATACTGACATAAATAAAAAAAAATAAATGGGAGTTCAGGACAGTTCTTCAGGTGGCCTTGTACTGGCCCAGTTCTCATCCCTTTCTTGCTTGCAGTTCTCAAGAATAACAGTAGAATGTACAAGGAATGCAATATTCTGAGATAGGGAGGAACTGTCCGGAAGATCTTGGGACTTGTTCCTGTCCCTCTTAGGGAATGTAACACCTTGAGTGAGGAAGGAACTGCCCTGGACAGCCTATGCTTTTTTTCTCTTTCTGCTGGATCAGGATGTCCTTTAAAGTTTTGCCCAGTGAGTCATGTGACCCCTGAGAAATATAACCTAGGGAGGCTGTTTTTTAGGGTCCCTCAGCTGTAGTGCAAGTGGGACAAGCACAGTCAAGAAATCACCTGTCTCAGATAGCTTTCTCGAGCCTTGGAGGACCTGCTCACAATGGAACCTGGGTTTCTTTTGACCCTTACTGCCTGTGAGTAGCAAATCTGCTTCACGTAACTTGTGTCTGAGTGTGTTCTGTCTCAACAGATTTGCACAAGTGGGTAACCAGTCCACAACAAGCCTGCTTCATTGGGGGTGGGGGAGAAAGATAAGTCTTTTTTTTTCTTGAGACAGAGTCTCGCTCTGTTGCCAGGCTGGAGTGCAGTGGTATGATCCTGGCACACTGCAACCTCCGCCTCCTGGGTTCAAGCGATTCTCCTGCCTCAGTCCTCCGAGTAGCTGGGATAACAGGCGCTTGCCACCATGCCCAGCTAATTTTTGTATTTTTAGTAGAGACAGTGTTTCACCATGTTGGCCAGGATGGTCTCGATCTCTTGACCTCGTGATCCATCCACCTCGGCCTCCCAAAGTGCTGGGATTACAGGCATGAGCCACCATGCCTGGCCAAGTTAAGTATTTGTTACAGAAATTACAATTAATAACTACGCAAGGAATGAAGAAAATAGAAAATCACCATGAGAATTTCACAGTAATAATTTCTGCAAGCAAGATTCACTAATGAATGCTAACACTAGTGGGTAAAACTTCAGGAGAATCAGGATATTCATATAGCTTCAAAGTATCTTTGCCAAAATACATTGACTACTATGGTGGTTTTAACATATGACCACAATTCTTTTAATAGTCTTACCTCCAAATGATAAAGTTTAATTTGTCTCCACTTGAGTGTAGACTGAACTTAGTAATTCCTTTCTGACAAATAGTGTTAAAAGAGAAAAATTATAATTTTGCAGAGGAAAAACCTAGCTAACACAACCTTAATCAAGGTTGACGTCACCAGTTTTAAGTTGATATTAAGTGCTCCCTGGCATGATCTGTGGAGAAGAGGGTCTTAAAAGTTAGCAATCTCCATCTTAAACTACCTCTAATATGAAGGAAAGTGAAGAGTTAAGAGATAATAGCAGTATCCTATATGAGAAATTACTGACCCTGAGCAAGAAACTTCACCTCTGTGAGTCTGTAGACTGGAAATAATACTATTTTACTGTTATCCAAGCTTCATATAAGGCACGGCATTGAGTATTAGAGTGATCTAATAATTAAACAAGCATTTAGTTTGCACTTTCTTCTTGGAAAGACAAAACAAAAACATTTAAATAAATTAGACAGCCTATGCAAAGGTGGGTTGTGTTGTGTGTGTTTGCATTTGTATGTGTGTGTTGAAATCAATAGAGTTGGAAGCAGAGAAGAAGCAGAGATTAAAACATATTCTCTGGGACACCTTCATCTCCAGATGTACATATGTGCAACAAAAGCAGTGGTTAAACAAAAACCGTACTGTCACATGGACCCTTCAGTTACATGCATCACTTCAAGATCTTATACAGTTAGAATTCTCTCATTTATTAGATTGAAAAAAATATCACAATATACCCATAGGATAAAAGTAGATTTCATTCTTATTTATCTATTTAAATATTGACCCTAAGTCTGTGTGGCCACCCATTGTTTTTTGGGATCTTGGATCCAATCACATTCTGATAAACTGTCTCATGCAGGTCAAAGTCTTCCTAAAGAAAAATGTATTTCTATTGCTATAAACTGTTCTTCTGTTTGAATGCTATTTTGAAAATATTACTCCCTCTCCTCAAGCTAAACATATCCTCTCTCTTTCTAGAAATGCATCTTCATGATTATATTTGTATATTTTATTATTACTCTAATTGGTTTTTTAACTTGGCAAATTCTCTCAGATTGTATGTAAAGATGACTTTTCTTGAGGCTTACTTTTAATGTATGAGCCACACAATAATATTTAGCATTAGCTGCATGCCAAATATACCATAAAATGTGGTGATACAAACACACTGATATTCAGACAAATAAAGCTAATAAAGGGAGACACATGTTACAATATTTTTAAAAATATAGTCACTAATCATCCTACAAAATTTTTTGAAGTCTTCTTTTGCTAGTTTTCTACTGAAACTTCTTGGTTATATTTTTCCATTAATGGTCTACTTAAAATAATGTCAAAAAATACTTCATATATTCATCACTTTTGGTGGGGCAATTGGCTGGCTGCCTATAATATATTTAGTAATATTTTAGTCAGAAAATAAAACGGTAATGGAATAAGGTCTTTTTATTCTACCTAGAGAATATCTCCGCCTATGAATACATTTTAGAAAAACACTAAAAATAAATGATCACAATACTACCTACTGAGTGAGATCAGTGAATAGGTATGTGTGAGCTCTAGCCTATATGAAAATAACTAGAAACAAGTTTTTTTATAATTTGTTTAATTGATAACTAATCAGAGTTTTAAAATTTCAGCAGTTTTTGGTTCCGGGGATATAAAAAAGAATTACAGGGAATGATTTGGAGAAACAGAGAGAGTGAGCTTTCCCATAATGTAATCTTTGGTTACAAGATCATAGAAAAATAGTTTATTTAGATACTAATTTGTCTTTTGTTTCTGCTGTAATACCTCCCTTCTTTTACAATAAGGCAGTCAAGCTCTCCTTGGACAAATTTATATGCAGTAGCACATTGAAGAGACTTTGCTTGGTTGATGTGTAGCAGTAGGTGAGGAGGACAGAAAATAGAAAGAGGGAGAAAAAGAAGAGAAGAGATAATGTGAGAGAAATGGGGAATATTGCCAAGTCTGAGGAAGGGACAGAATTGGGTAGAAAGAAACCAAGCTATCTTGTAGCCCTTCATGGACAGCCCTGAGGAAGTCTCAGGACCAAAGAGGAAAATGGCTACAAGCAATCTAAGTAAGCTAGACCCTGGTCTCAGAGCTGGCATCATTTGCAAAGATATCTATGCTGAAGTATGGCATAACAGAAGTAAAACTGCTAGTTTGTGTGGAGCCACCACAACGCCTTAGAGAATTAGAAAGTTATTAGCTACCAAGATGCACTGAATACAAAAGAGGTCTTCCCCTGTTTATTGTCATATCATTATTTTCATACCAGTTTTGTGGATTCTTGTACAATCCCAAGGCATGAGAGTATCTCAGTCCCCATTCCTGACTAACAAAAAACTGTGGAATTACTTAAGAATTTGAGTTGACAAGTAAGACTAATGATGTTTTCACATGGTTTTGTGATCACAAATTAAGTTTTCAAATGTTTCCTATTTTATTTCCTCATTGATTGGTAATTATTATGGACTAAGTATTTGCATCCCCTCAATACTCTTATGTTAGAAACTAATCCCTAAAGTGAGGATATTTAGAGGTGGGGGAGGTGATTAGGACATGAGAGGGGAGTCCTCACGAATGGGATTAGTACCTTTATAAAAGAGACCCCAGAGAGATCCCTTACCCCTTCCACCATCTGATAACACAGCCAGAGGTCAGCCATCTATGACCCAGGAAGCAGGCCCTTACTAGATTCTGAATCTGATGGTACCTTGATCTTGGGTTTACTAGCCTCCAGAACTACAAGAAATAAATTTCTGTTTTATATAAGCTGTGCAATCAGGGTTTTTTTTGTTTTAGCAGCCAAAATGGACTAAGATAGAAATGAATATTTCATATACTCACCATGGTTCTGTTGAACACTCGGTTTCTCTTATTGTTTATAATTTACTATTCTATGTTCTAAAATTTTAAGTGTTCTATCTCATACACACACACAGCCTCCAGTTTGTCGTTCTTTTCCACTGCTCCAGCACGTGGGCTTTGTGGATTTATTTCTCTTCAAATAAATGGAAACTGACAATAATGGGTCAGTTTATGTCTTTGCAGTGGTGCTTTCCCTTCCATTTTAAAGTTAATGCTGTGTGTACCAAGTACCCCTTCCTTGTACTGGCACTCCCTGGTTTAAGAAACCAAATAATTTTTTAGAATAACATGAACTGTGATTCTACTATCAAGAAGAAATCTCTCAGTGAAAGAAATTCTTTTTGGAGAAGGATTAATGAGCACTTTGCTCTGCATGGCTGCTAGGATAGGAAGCACGTGGTTTCCTTTCAAGCAGAGATCTTCCTCTTTCATTTTTGAAGTTTCAAAGATTGAGGAGACAATCACTGGTAACCTCTGTCCTAGAAAGTTGCTATTATAACTAATATGTCTATCTGCATCGTGTTTAATATATGAGGTAAATGGCAGCTGCCTGATCTCTAGCATCACAACGTGATATGCTGTTATTATTTGCCCTGGAAAAATTCTCTAAGTATTCATTTATTTTTTCAGGCAATAAATATTTATTGAATTGCTATACTAAGAAAGGTATAATTTTTAACCTTAGATATTTAGAATAGCAAAGAGGCCAGTTGTAAAAAATGTTTGATGAAATCAGAGAATCAGGGCCAAATTATGTAAGGCTGGGAAGCCATTATAATGAAACGGCTTTGAACTCCGAACAAGTAAGTAAGTCACTAGAGAGTTTAGGCCAGAGGAATGTTATAGTTTCACCTTACAGTTAAAAGGATCACTCTGGCTACTTTTGAGAGCCAACTCTACCGAGGAAAGGTTGAAAAGAGAAAATCAGGGTAGGAGGCTTTTATAATAATCTAGGTAAGAAATGACAATGGCTTGAGCTAGGTATTAGCAGTGGAGGTGGTGAACAGGTTTTGTATTCTTGATAGATTTTAAAAATTAATAGAATTTACACATGTATTTGAATTTGATGTGGGATGTGAGAGAAAAAAAAGAGTCAAAGATGGCTCCACTATCTCTGGGCTGATATACTAGAAGAGTGAAGGTGATATTTACAGCCATTTAATGCAATGGAAATCTGGAAATTAGGCTTTAAAGATGTTGGGTTGAGCTATCAGCCATCTTAGTGGAGACATCAAGTAGAAGTTAGAGAAACAATCTTAAATTCAATGGCAAAGTCTACGATATAAATTTAGATAAGTTTCTAAAAATGCAAGCTTGGGAGATACCATAGTATAAAGTATATCTAAAGCCATTAAGATGAATACAATGACTAAAAAGTGACTATAGATGGCCAAAGAAAAGACCTGAGATTCGAGGTCCGAGAGCTCCAATATTTAGAGGTAAGAGAGATGAGGAAGACCAAGCAAATAAAACTAACAAGGAGTGCAAAATGAGATAGGAGAAAAATCTAGGGCAGTGTGGTGTCCTGTAAACCACATTTATAACAGTGTTTACGGGAGGAGAGAGTACTTGTCTATATCAAATGCTGTAGCTAAGTCAAGTCAAAGACTGAAATTTGACAAATGAATCAACCTGCAGGTCACAGATGACTTTGAGGAGAGCAGTTTTAGTGGGATGGTGGTGGCAAAAGCCTGATTTGGATACCTTGAAGACAGAAGAGAATGAGAGAAATTAGAGACATTTCCTATGGTATTGAGCAGCAGGCCCAAGTGGGATTTTTGTCATTTATTAAAATATATGCACATGGGAAAAACTGAAGAGAACATTCATCAGTGAGAAGCCAGGTGGCAATGACACCTTGAGACCTAACATATCGTTTTATAAGTCCTCTTTTATGTGTGCATATAGTCCTCTGCCTTTCCAAAAACTGTTTTGTGATCCACAGGAAAGGAGGATTACTCACACATAAACCAACATATATAATATTTATATACCATATACTGCATATTTTGTGCATTTATATGTTACATATAAATAAATAGACTTCGAGAATTTTTTAAATACAAAATTCTTTCAAAGCTGTGTGGCAAAGTAGGGGCCAGATGAATGGAGGTGGTAACTGGAAGAGAATTGAGAGTAAATGAGTTTTGTTTTTTTTTTTTTCAAAGTTATGGGGTAGATGTGTAGGATGTGCAGGTTTGTTACATAGGTAAACATGCGCCATGGTGGCTGGCTGCACCTATCAACCCATCGCCTAGGTATTAAGCCCAGCATGCATTAGCTATTTTTCCTAATGCTCTCCCTCCCCCAACCCCACTCCTTCACGGCCCCAGTGTGTGTTGTTCCCCTCCCTGTGTCCCTGTGTTCTCATTGTTCAGCTCCCACCTATAAGTGAGAACATGTGGAGTTCAGTGATCTGTCCTCTGTTTCTGCATTAGTTTGCTGAGGATAATGGCTGCCAGCTCCATCCATGTCCCTGCAAAAGACATGATCTTGTTTCTTTTTATGGTTGCACAGTATTTCATGGTATATAGACACCACATTTTCTTTATCCAATCTATCATTGATGGGCATTTATGTTGATTCCGTGACTTCGCTATTGTGAATACTGCTGCTGCAACAAACATACATTTGCATGTATCTTTGTAATAGAATGATTTATATTCCTTTGGGTGTATACCCAGTAATGGGATTGCTGGGTCAAATGGTGTTTCTGCATGTAGGTCTTTGAGGAATTGCCACTCCATCTTCCACGATGGTTGAACTAATTTACATTCTGACCAACAGTGTAAATTGTTCCCATTTCTCCGCAACCTCCCCAGCATGTATTGTTTTTTGACTTTTTAATGATCGCCATTCTGCCTGGCATGAGATGGTATCTCATAGTGGTTTTGATTTGCTTTTCTCTAATATTCAATGATGTTGAGCTTTTTTACATGTTTGTTGACTGAATGAATGTCTTTTTTGAGAAGTGTCTGTTCATGTCCTTTGCCCATTTTTTAATGGGGTTTTTTGTTTTTTATTTTCTGGTAAATTTGTTTGAGTTCCTTGTGGCTTATGGATATGAGACCTCTGTCAGATGGATAGATTGCAAAAGTTTTCCCCAAATCTGTAGATGGCCTGCTCACTCTGATGATAGTTTCTTTTGCTGGGTAGAAGCTCTTTAGTTTAATTAGATCCCACTTGTCAATTTTTGCTTTTGTTGCAATTGCTTTTTGTGATTTTGTCATAAAATGTTTGCTCATGCCTATGTCCTGAATGGTATTGCTTAGATTTTCTTCCAGGGTTTTTATAATTTGGGGTTTTACATTTGAGCCTTTAATGTATCTTGAGTTAATTTTTGCATAAGGTGTAAGGAAGGGGTCCAGTTTCAATTTTCTGCATATGGCTAGCCAGTTCTCCCAGCACTGTTTATTAAATAGGGAACCCTTTCCTCATTGCTTATTTTCTTCAGGTTTGTCTAAGATCGGATGGTTGTAGATGTGCAGTCTTACTTCTGAGTTCTCTATTCTGGTCTGTTGGTCTATGTGTCTGTTTTTGGACCAGTACCATGCTGTTTTGGTTTCTGTAGCCTTGTAGTATGGTTCGAAGTCTGGTAGCATGATGCCTCCAGCTTTATTCTTTTGCTTAGGATTGTCTTGGCTATGTGAGCTCTTTTTTGGTTCCAAATGAATTTTAAAACAGTTTATCCTAATTTTGTGAAGAACGTCAATGGTAGTTAAATGGGAATAGCATTGAATCTATAAATTACTTTGGGCAGTATGGCCTTTTTCATGATATTGATTCTTCCTATCCATGAGCATAGAATATTTTTCCGCTTGTTTGTGTCCTCTCTAATTTCCTCAGGCAGTGGTTTGTAGTTCTCCTTCAAGAGGTCCTTTACTTCCTTGTTAGCTGTATTCCTAGGTATTTTAATCTCTGTAGCAATTGTAAATGGGAGTTCATTAACTATTTGGCTCTCTGCTTGCCTGTTGTTTGTGTATAGAAATGCTTGTGACTTTTGCACATTGATTTTATATACTGAGACTGCCAAAGTTGCTTATCGCCTTAAGAAGCTTTTGGGTTGAGACAATGGTGTTTCCTAGATATAGGATCATGTCATCTGCAAACAAAGACAATTCAACTTCCTCTCTTCCAATCTGAATACACTTTATTTCTTTCCCTTGCCTGATTGCCCTGGCCAGAACTTCCAATACTATGTTGAATAGGAGTGGCGAGAATGGACACCTTTGTCTTGTGCCAGTTTTCAAGGGGAATGCTTCCAGCTTTTGGCCATTCAGTATGATATTGGCTGTGGGTTTCTCATAAATGGCTCTTATTATTTTGAGGTATATTCCTTCAATACCTAGTTTATTGAGAATTTTTAACATAAAGGGATGTTGAATTTTACTAAAGGCCTTCTCTGCATCTTATGAGATAATGATGTGGTTTTGTTTTTAGATCTGTTTGTCGATTTGCATATGCTGAACCAGTCTTCCATCTAGGGGATGAAGCCAACTTGATTGTGCTGGATAAGCTTTTTAATGTGCTGCCATATTCGGATTTTCAATATATTATAGATAATTTTTACATCGATGTTCATCAGGAATATTGGCCTGAAGTTTTTTTTGTTGTTTTATATCTCTGCCAGGTTTTGGTATCGGGATGATGCTGGTCTCATACAATGAGCTAGGGAGGAGTCCCTCCTTTCAATTGTTGAGAATAGTTTCAGAAGAAAGGGTATCAGCTTCTCTTTGTACTTCTCATAGAATTCAGCTGTAAATCTATCTGGTCCTGGGCTTTTTTTGTTGTTGTTGGTAGGCTATTTATTACTGCCTCAATATCAGAACTTGTTATTGGTCTATTCAGGGATTCAACTTCTTCCTGGTTCAGTCCTAAGAGGATGTATGTGTCCAGGAATTTATTCATTTCTTCTGGATTTATTTAGTTTATTTGCATTGAGGTATTTATAGTACTCTCTGATGGTTGTTTCTATTTTTGTGGCGTGGTGGTGATAACCGCTTTATCATTTTTTATTGTGTCTATCTGATTCCTCTCTCTTTTCTTCATTAGTCTAGCTACCAGTCTATTTTATGAATTTTTTCACAAACCAGCTTATGGATTCATTGATTTTTTTGAAGGGTTTTTCGTGTCTCTATCTCCTTCAGTTCCACTCTGAGCTTGGTTACTTCTTGTCTTTTGCTAGCTTTGGGATTTGTTTGCTCTTGGTTCTCTAGTTCTTTTAGTTGTGATATTAGGGTGTCAGTTTGAGATCTTTCTAGTTTTTTGACGTGGGCATTTAATGCTATAAATTTTCCTCTTAACACTGTTTCAGCTGCATCCCAGAGATTCTGGTACATTGTTTCTTCGTTCTCATTGGTTTCAAAGAGCTTCTTGATTTCTGCCTTAATTTTATTATGTACCCAGGAGTCATTCAGGAGCAGGTTGTTCAATTTCCATGTAGTTGTGTGGCTTTGCATGAGTTTCTTAATCTTGAGTTCTAATTTGATTGTGCTGTGGTCTGAGAGACTGTTGTGATTTCAGTTCTTTTGCATTTGCTGAGGAGTGATTTACTTCCACTTATGTGATCAGTTCTAGAGTAAGTGCCATGTGGCACTGAGAAGAATGAACATTCTCTTATTATGGGATGAGAGTTCTGCAGATATCTATCAGGTCCACTTGACCCAGAGCTGAACTGACGTCCTGAATATCTTTGTTAATTTTCTGTCTCAATGATCTGTCTAATATTGACAGTCAGGTTTAAAGTCTCCTGCTACTATTGTGTGGGAGTTTAAGTCTCTTTATAGGTCTCTAAGAACTTGTTTTATGGGCTGGGTGCGGTGGCTCATGCCTGTAATCCCAGCACTTTGGGAGGCCAAGGTGGGCAGATCACTTGAGGTCAAGAGTTTCAGACCAGCCTGGCCAACATGGTGAAACTTCATCTCTACCAAAAATGTAAAAATTAGCTGGGTGTGGTGGCACATGCCTGTAATCTCAGGTACTTGGGAGGCTGAGGCAGGAGAATCACTTGAACCCAGGAGACAGAGGTTGCAGTGAGCCAAGATCGTGCCACTGCACTCCAGCCTGGGCAACAGAGTGAGACTCTGTCTCAAATAATAATAATAAAGAAATAATAACTTATTTAATGAATCCGGGTGCTCCTCTATCAGGTGCATTTATATTTAGGATTGCGCTTCTTGTTGAATTAATCCCTTTACCATTATGTAATCCTGTTCTTTGTCTTTTTTTTTTTTTATCTTTGTTGGCTTAAAGTCTGTTTTGTCAGAAACTGCAACCCCTGCTTTTTTCTCTTTTCCATTTGCTTGGTAAGTTTTCCTTCATCCTTTTATTTTGAGTCTATGTATATCTTTGCGTTTGAGATGGGTCTCTTGAATACAGCACACCGATGGATCTTGACTCTATCCAGCTTGCCATTCTGTGTCTTTTAATTGGGGCATTTAGCATTTAAGGTTATATCATTATGTGTGAATTTGACCCTGTCATCATGATGCTAGCTGGCTATTTTGCAGACTTGTTTACGTAGTTGCCTCATAGTGTCATTGGTCTGTACACTTCAGTGTGTTTTTTTAGTGGCTAGTAACAGTTTTTCCTTTCCATATTTAGTGCTTCCTTCAAGAGCTCTTGCAAGACAGGCCTGGTGGTGATAAATTCTATCAGCATTTGCTTGTCTGAAAAAGATTTTATTTCTTTCTGCTTATGAAGCTTAGTTTGGCTGGATATAAAAAAATCTAGATTGGAAATTATTTTCCTTAAAAATGTTGAATATTGGCACCCAATCTCTCCTTGCTTGTAGGGTTTCCACTGACAGGTCTGCTGTTAGTCTGATGGGCTTCCCTTTACAGGTAACCTGGCCTTTCTCTCTGGCTGCCCTTAATATTTTTTCCTTCATTTCGACCTTAGAGAATCTGATGATTATGTGTCTTGGGGTTGATCTTCTTGTGGAGTATCTTACCAGGATTCTCTGGATTTCCTGAATTTGAATGTTATCCTGAAGTGTGTTTTCCAACATGGTTCCATTCTCCCTGTCTCTTTCAGGTACCCCTATCAGTCATAGGTTTAGTCTTTTAACATAATCCCATAGTTCTTGGAAGTTTTATTCATTCCTTTTCATTCTTTTTTCTCTGATCTTGTCTGCTTACCTTATTTCAGCAAGATAGACTTCAAGCTCTGATATCCTTTCTTCTGCTTGGTCTATTGAGCTATTGATACTTGTGTTTGCATTGTGAAGTTCTCGTGTTGTATTTTATCAGCTCCATCAGGTCATTTATGTTTCTCTCTAAACTGTTTATTCTGGTTAACAGCTCCTGTAATGTTTTCTCATGGCTCTTAGCTTCTTTGCAATGGTTAGAATATACTCCTTTCTATACTCCTTTCTTTCAGTGAAGTTCATTATTGCTCGTCTTTTAAAGCCTACTTCTGCCAATTCACCCATCTCAGCCTCAGCCCAGTTCTTTGCCCTAACTGGAGACATGTTGAAATCATTTGGAGGAGAAGAGATACTCTTGTTTTTTGAGTTTTCAGCATTTTTGCATTGATTCATTCTCATTTTCATGGATTTATCTACCTTAGATCTTTGAGGCTGCTGAGCTTTGGATGGGGTTTTGTGGGGTCTTTTTCATTGATGTTGCTGTTGTTGTTTTCTGTTTTACTTTTAGCAGTAAGATCCCTCTTCCATAGAGCTGCTATAGTTTGCTGAGGGTCCACCCCAGACTCTATTCACCTAGGTTCCTCTTGCTTCTGGAGGTATCACCAGTGGAGGCTGCAGAACAGCAAAGATGGCAACCTGCTCCTTCCTATGGGAGCTCTGTCCCAGATGGGCACTGACCTGATGCTGGCCAGAATGCTCCTATATGAAGTGTCTGGAGACTCCTATTGGGAATTCTTAAATTCTTAAATAAGCAGAGTTGGTGTGCTGCACTGGGGGGAAATCCCCCTCGTCTGGGCTGCCCTGACTCCCCAGAAAAGCAAGCAGAAAATACTAAGACCACTGATCCATGATACCACAGCCACCCCTCCTCCTAGGGGCTCTTCTCTGGGATATCAGAGTTCTGTCCATAAACCTCTGGCTGAGGATGATGAAATTCTCACAGGGAGGCTCCCCGCCACGGTGAGGAGGAGACAATTGGGGTCCCACTTAAAGAAGCAGTCTGGCCACAATCCCTCACTGCCTCCTTTGGCTGGGGGAGGGAGCTCCCTTTGCCCTGTGCTGCTCCCAGTGGGCCCTCGCTCCATCCTGCTTTTCCTCACTCTCCGTGGGTCACCCCAACCGCCTAGTCAGTCTCAGTGAAGAATCTTGGTACCTCAATTGAAGATACAGAATTCACTCACCGTTTTCATCCTTCTCAGTGGGAGCTGCAGAGTGGAGCTGTTTCTACTAGGCCATCTTGGCCGCTCCTCCGAATTAGTTATTTTTCAGATGAAATAAACCAAATCATATCAACATGACTGAATTTCTTTGTTCTTAAAAAATATCAATAAAGAGAGTAAAACATACGTGCTTTTTACAAAATCTCTACTTAAAATATCTGCTTTGAGTAGATGTCTAGATAAAGACTGCTCTAGATAAACACCAAGCTATCTCTATGTGCTCTCACACCATCTTGAATTTCCCTTATTTTAGTTTTTATCACATTTAGGATTAGTGCTTATATAAATAACTTTCTCAATAGATTTTATGTTCTATAAAGGCAGAAACCAAATCTATCTTGCTTACTAAAGTATCCTCAGAAATGATACATAATAGTTGCTTAGTAAATATTTTTAATGCATTAATAAACAAATAAGAGAATTGAAGAAATATAGTGAGTCTTAACCATAAATGCTGGAAACGTGATAGCTACAATACTTAATATATCAAATTTCCAAAGTTTATGTAGAGTTAAAAATTATTGCACAAAATAAAACATTATCAAATGAATTCAGGATACTGAACAGTAGTACAGAGTACAAATGCTAAATTAAAATTTTATTCATCCTGGAACTGTAAGTAAAACTCATGGGTGAAAGAATTATTGCTAGTTTTTTAATAAGAGTAATAAGTATGCTTTTGCAAATTATTTCTTCATACAATCAGAGGGATAACTGATAACAAATGGTTCTTACTATTTTAAATTATTATTGGCACTTTATTTCTTCTCTACCTACTTTGCATGTTATACTTACACTGCAACATAGATGAAATAAATCTTATGCACTATGCCCTCCATTATGGCAGACTGTTTTGTTTTTTGTTTTTGTTTTTGTTTTTTGCCCAACTCTGTCTTCTTCTTCCTCTACAGTAATAGATTTATTTGCTCAAATAGCTACCAGACACTCTCAATTTCCAGTTTCCCAGTAGCCACGCAACTAAATTATCTTCATTCTGGAATAATGAAAGTGATGTAAGTCATTCCCTGAAAGATCTTTAAATAAGTAAGGTCTCTGTCCCACTGTCCCTGGCCTGTTCTTTTATCTCTTCCCATTAGCTGAAATGATGATGACCATAGGAACCTTGGAAGCCCCAAGTTAAGCCAGGATACTAGTTTTCTATTGCTGTTGTAACAAGTTTCCACAGTTTAGTGGCTTAAAACAACACAAATTTATTATTTTACAGTTCTTGAGATCAGAAGTCTAAAATCAGTCGCATTGACCTAAAGTTAAGATGTCTACAGGGATGGTCTCTTCTGCATGCTCTAGGGCAGAATCTTCCTTGCTTTTAGAGGATCTGGAGGCAACTTGCTTTTCTTGGTTAGTGGTCCCTTGCTCTATATTTAAATCCAGCAGTATATATCACCTTTAAATGTCTCTCTCAATCTCTGACCTTTGCTTCCATTGTCACATTGCCTTCTCTACTCTGACCTTCCTGACTCCCTCTTATAAAGACCATGATAATTACATAGGGCCCACCTGGACAATCTGGGGTAATCCCATCTCAATATGTTCAACTTAATGACATCTGCAAAATTTCTTTTGCCATGTAAAGTCACCTGTTCACAGGTTGCAGGGATTACGATGCCAACATTTTTGTAGGGGGACATTACTTGACTTGCCACAGCATCCAACAACCTAAGTCTCTAAATGCTCTGATGGAGCAGAGCCACCCATCAATGTATGAATGATCATACTGTTACTAAAGGCACTTACTAAAAGACACATTTCTTTGTTCTATAAACCACTGAATTTGGAGTGGTGTGGTGGTCACTTTGTTACATCAATCTTGCCTGCCCTAATGCATCTGTTTTGCAGCTCTGTATATGATAGCATAGAACATGTAGAATTGTTAATGTGATTAACCATAGAAATTAATAATATTTCTTCATGCGTAAGCCATTATCTCATAATAATGCAGCATTTATTGTGTTAATTTGTAACTTAGTGTTTATTTTCCAGATAAACTTCATTTAAAATGAAGACTTTTTTAAAAAGTCACCTTAGAAATTAGATGTAATTTGAGGCTGTGGTCCTGTGTAAGTGTTGAAATTGATGATCTTGACCTTTGGATTCCAGATGGATCATTTAAAAAAAAATCCTGCCAGTTATTCTCTAATTTCATACTGTGCACTCCATCTGTTACCCCACTTGCTTTGGTTGGGGGCTGCTGGTCTGGCTCACTCTCTACTACTCCACAGAGATAAAACTTAGCTGAAATTTACACATATTATAACATGTAATAGAAGAATTCTAGACTACCTAGTCTAATAAGCATAAAAAACCAACTAGATTAACCAACAAGTCCTAAGTTTTAGAGGGAATACTTTCAGTGCTTGCACATGAGTTTTAAATTTAGGTTGGAATTCAGATCCAGAGCATTTATGAATTTAATTTGAAAGCTTCTGAATTTATAATAGAAGCTTTTAACAAGCATATAGTCAAAAGACACTGGAAATGTCTAGAGGTACTAAGCCAGTCCCTAAGAAGCAATCAGAATTGGATGTATTGCTGCAGTATCCAATTTGGCGAGTCAGCTCATTGTCTCATTCACAGTTATTATTCTGCAACAAAATAATTGTTTAAAAAACTTAAAATAAGTTTCCAAAAATAGGCATGTTCTTACTTTTACTAATGAGGACAAATATTCAGGAAATAAAACAAAGGCAATATGCTTCTATTTTAGATAGTGAGGACTTGGATCTCCTGCATCCTGTGCATTTCCTGCCACATGAGAAATTCTCTCTGAATGTGGGCTTAACTAGCTATCTTAACTAGAAACTATATAACTAAATCCATAATGTTCACTATGGCAACGAATAAAGCATAGGGTAGCAGATTAAAGAAGTGACTTTTTTTCACACACTGCACTATTTACTGTAGAAATATATACAAGGTTCTGAACCCACTTTGTGTTTCACTACTTCATGGCCAACATGTGGTGAAATACAGATGGTATGAATAAGAGCAGTTAGAATATGAATACAATTGAAATGCAGAAGTGGTGCATTCTTCTGCCACCATTCTAGAATAGGCTTTAAAAAAAAGAAAAAAAAAAGACTAGCCAAAGACAGCAACTGTAGAATTATAGTTTTTGCCACTTTTTTTTTTTTTGGCCTCCTCCTAAAACATTCCTCCCTCAGTGTCAATCTTCAGCTCACACATGCTTTGGTGAGTCATTTAAAGTGTGAAATCTATTTTATTGAAGAAAGAAAATCTTTAAGTATAACATACTTTTCGGAAAGGAAGTCTTTTTTATAAGATATAACCAGACCAAGGGAGTGGCAGATACAGTGGGGATGCAGTCACTATCTACGCTTTGTCTACTACTGGAATTCAGCAGTGACATTTACAACAGACTGGGGCTGGGGAGGAAAGAAAAGGCAAAATGAAGATAAAATGATGTTTGACTGGGAGCTGGAATATTGGCTCAGGTCCAAGAATTTCCATATGAACTACATGGGGCTACAAGCAGAGGCCCCTCTTACCCTGGGCTTTGCCACTCATTCATGGCTTTGCTGCTCAAGTGAAAATATGCTTTGAAGGTTGAAGAATGCATGGATTTGGTAACTGCAGTATGTACATAATGGAAGGGAATGTCAGGAGACAACATCCTTGGCACAAACATCCGCGACTTTATAGAGAATGCTACCTGCAGAGGACCTCAGGTGACTATTATCTGTGGCCATCAATTGGAACTACAGTGAAGAATATGATGAGTTCCATTGGTAGTAGAAATAGTCTTCATAAACCCAAAGACTCCCAGAATAAATAGAGTAAGAGTTTTAAGAGAACTGTTCATCACATATAAGCAGATTAAGGTAAAAGTTGGTGACAGACTGGTTACCGCTAAATACAGGTTTGGGAAACAGGATTAAGCCCCAGGACAAGCTAGAGAATCCAAGGGCAAATGCCTTTTACCATGGATTTTTTTCAGATTATAGCTTGGAAAGACAATAGTCAAAGGAAAATAGGAAAATTTAGACTATGAGTGATGGTATCACTCTGTTAAAATATCAGAGAACTTAAAGCACTAAAATACAACATATCTGATTCAAATATTATTGAAAAAGCTTCAAATTTAAACATATAGTAAATAATAAACAAGGAGGCAATATTTTTTTCAATCTTCAGAAAATTGCAATCAAGGTAATGGGATTATAGGTAGAAAACTCCATCTGTGATTTTAGCATATAATGCAGAAAATAAAGGATTTGAGCACACAAAATGTTTGCTTTATTTTGAATTATAACAGGGGTTGCTGTCTCT
Organism: Pan paniscus; assembly: GCF_029289425.2. Taxonomy (NCBI): domain Eukaryota; kingdom Metazoa; phylum Chordata; class Mammalia; order Primates; family Hominidae; genus Pan; species Pan paniscus. The sequence goes on along the minus strand of NC_073262.2, from coordinate 113,484,781 downwards.
GCCAGAAATCTTGTGTTCTGAATACATTTCCAGATGCAGTTCTGTTGGACTAACTGAACCACAATGAATCATTTCCCTCTGGATAGCCTAGGATTCAGGTGTACCAGGCAGTAATAGTCTGTATGATAATGAATAGAATCAGCCTCCGTGTACTGTTTTATGTACAATCAGAACTTCAGCTAGGATATTCATTTAGTTTAGGAAAGTATGGAGTCCAGGAGTCTTGACCTAAAATTTTCATGTTTCCTTCTGACCTCAAACAGATTTCAAAACATATTATTACTGCGTCCCTCCCTACAGGCCACACATGAAGTTCCTGAGTGTGGCAGTTAGCCCCAACTCCCCCAGATACCTATGATATTACCCTATCTCACTTTTTGATAATCACCTTTGGTGTGGAAATAAAGTCAACAACAACAACAAATTCCACAATGCTTACTAATGCATCACTTTCTCATCTTGCTCACAGAGATAGGGACTTCTCACATTTTCTCAAATATCCCATGCCTGACATCAATTCTTCCAGCTTTCTTAAGGTCATTTACTAAACTACAATTCATTTGCATCATTCCTGTAGGAAATTTTTAATTTCTTCAAAACCACTCTTTTGCCAAGAAAGGTATGATTTGAAAGTGGCAGCAAACATGGTATGTTCGCTGCTGAACTCAGGCAGGGCTACACAGAATGGCAGAAAGAGCAGACTCTAAAGTTAGAAGACTGCAGTTCATTCTCAACTCTACGCTCACTAGCAGCAGGATTTTTGTGCAAATCACTCAATCTCCTTACACCCTCCATTTCCTTACTTAAATAGGAATTCAAATCCTGCCTATGCCCACTTCAAATTGCAAGGTCCGCATATGTGCCTATTCTAGAATCTGTAAAGTGCCATAAAGCATATGATTTTTACAAATACATAATGTGTCCTTAAAAGCAATTCTCTAGGTCAGTTTCCTGTACATTATAACTGCCTCTCCCCGATATGTGGGGTTTTTTTCTGTCATGTTTGCTGGCCTGTGACTGGCAAGCAATTACAATGAGTAATTCCATTTTGGAGAAGATAATAAAACGTGATATCGTAACTACCCACAGAGCCTCAAAAGTATTTATGTTTCCTCTAATAACCTGGTGTGATGCTGTTAATCTTGACAAAGCCTGCCTGGCAGGTGCTGGGGAGCTGAATCTTCATATTCTCTCACTGTTTGCTGACTCTTCCACAGGGAAGACTCCGAGCTATTAAAATGCAATGGCCCTGCTCTATTTTTAATTACATTTAGTTTATTAGAGGAACAATCCGAAGCATAGCAAATACTGGGAACTGACTTCCCCCTATTACCTCAATGAAGGCCTGGAACATTTCATCATTTACAAAATGGGTCATGGGGAGCTATTTCTTCACCAAGGTAAGTTAAAACACAATTTAAAGGAGTAACAGAAATGTATCACTTCCAGAGGGATCCAATTCTTCACTGATAATTTCCCCTTCGACCTAGTTAACATTTTTGTTCTAAAACTCATTATAAACTTTATGTAAATAAGTAGGTATGAATCAGGATGGAAACTTCAAACTTCTCTCTTCCATATCAATTGCAGAGTCACCATGAAATAAACCAGAAATGGGTAATATATAATAATTTCTTTAGAAGAACTTCGCAGGTTGTAAGATATCAGTACATATAATTCCCACAGTTCTGAGGACAATATGCTGTGTTTCTCGGTTGACCAAATCAATCCACTTCCTTTCAATACACAATATTATAAAAGCTGTAATTTCATGTATTATTATGTGCAAATAGAATTTTAAAAAATGCCCTCTATCTTATTTATAAAGAAAGGCATATACCATAGAAGAAATATATATTTTCCACATTTATCATAAAGTTGTTTTCCAATCCCATTTGTGAACTGAGTCTATACTTTGGGCAAACGGCCATTATCTTTAATCATCTAGAGCAGCCAGAACATGGCAGGGTGTGAAATACAGATTGTATGTTTTTTCCCCTCTCCTTTTCTCTTTTGAGAAGGGGGTTGTGTTATTGTTTCCAAAGCCTATGTAGGGCTATTGTAACACACAGCAGAGATGCAAACGGAGCAAATGGCTAAAGAAACTATTAGAGAATGGGCTAGGTAGGGGTGCTTGGTTTGAAAGAATCAAGCATGGGGTTGTACATTTTTGTTTTGTTTTGTTTTGTTAAATATTAAACACTGCCCTGGTGAATATTTTGGTTTCTCTTTAATCCCCAGGAACTCTTATTTTTTTTAAAAAAGTAATCAATGACCCCCCCAATACATTAAATCACACTTAATAAAGGGAAAATAGTACTTATAAAGGATTTAATTCTATTTTGCAACCTTAGAAAATTTGAAAAAACAAGTTTTTGTATATGCTCAGAAGTTTGGTTTGCTTAGATCTGATTTCCTGTTTTAGAAATGTGCTTTTGTTTCCTTCATCTTTTTCCAATCTGTAAGCATAGAATAGCAACAACAAATAACAGGAAACTGAGGAAAGTAGAAAGAAGTATGCAAGAAATTACATTTCTTATTTATTTTAATCTTTTGAAACAATATTTTAAGTGATGCATTCAATGAATACGTATACAGCATCTACTGTTACCTTTTGTTAGCCACTGGATACATACTAGGGAAGTAAACATGGAGTCCTACCTTCTGGAGAGTTTATGGACTCATGGAAAAGAAACACAACACAAAATAATTTCGTTTTTATGGATGTTATGAAGCATAAATGAAAGGAACTACTGAAATTGTAACAGCTTGAATTGAATGGGTAGGAGGAGTCAAGGAAAGATCCACTGTGAAAATAATATTTAACATAAAACCTGTTGGAAAGGTAGAGATAGCCTATGTGTGAAGAAGGATGATGGGCAATGGGCTGTGTTTGGCAGCCTTGAGAAGATAAAGAATGTGGCTTTATGGGGACTAAAAGAAGCCAAGGTGTGGACAGCTAAGGGGTGGGAGGCATATGGTGAGACTGGAGGACATAGGCAGTGGCATCTTACTCAAGTCTCCATGGGTCATATTGAGGAGTTAGGACCCTGTGAGGACAATGAAAAGCCATCTGAGGATTAAGCCGAGAGTGACTAATTTTAATTTTGTAAAGATCATTCTGGCTTCACTATAGGATCTAGAAGGGGGCCAGGGTAGTTACATAGATTCCTGTTGAGAAAAAAAAGGCAAAATTCCCCCACTCTGTAAGTATTGGCGATAATTTCACCAAGATATATAAACTTCGATGTTATAATTTCTATCCTCTCAACCTGTACAAAGTAACAGTGGATTCTACAAGAATATTCAGTGAAAACAGAGATAAATTCACAAATAAAAATACGTTAATGAAGCTACAAAAAAGGACTTAGTGGTTGTTTAAAGACGAGAGAGTGAAAATGTGGTAAAAGTCAGGAATATTCCAGATTTACAGACAGCCTAAGTGCCATTTGAGCATCCTGGAACAAAAGCTAATTTAGAGGAATGAGCGTATTTAGCCCTATGATTCATAGAAAAGAAAACAAGATATTTCCTGGCCCTCACTGGATTAAATGTTTGAATCCAAATTTTATAGAAAAATTGAGCCTGTTTAAGAAGTAACTGCTACAATACTGATTTTATAGATAATATAAACTATAAAAAAAGAACATCAGTATTAGCTGAAGTCGTCAGAAAAGGAAAATTATAAAAGTTATGTCATTTGAACTGTGCCTTGATGGAGCAGTAGGCTTTGGAATGGTAGACTGAGTGACGGGGCAATGGGCAGTTATGCTTAACTGAAGTGAGAGCTTCCTATGGAAGAGAAAAAATGTTAAGAATGAGCAGTCTTGGCAGATTCTGGATAGCCTGGAATACCAGAAATAGAGGCTTGGACTTAATATAGTAGATATTGTGAAATGATTGTAAAAAGAAATTAGATGTTCCTGCTGATTATTGTAAATGATAGGCTAGAGTTGACTGACAGATTAAACTGAGGACAGAGAATGTCAACAGTACATCCATGACAGGATTCCAAGCATAAATTAACTTAGCTCTGGACCACAGATGTCTTAATGGAAATGGACAGGAAGAATAATTATTTTTAAAATATATTATGAATTATTTCAAATAACTCAATAATAATACAGAAGATAATCAGTGTTCATATACCCACCACCCAGCTCTATTAACTCTTAGTAGCACATAAGAGTTTTTCAAAGAGCATCTATAACTGGCATTCCCTGTTTGCCTATCTCAAAGTGCAACTACTATTGTAAATTCAGTGTTTATCAATTCCATAAATCTATATTTTTAGCATATTTAAATACAAGTACTATAATTTGTCATTTTGCTGGTTGTTATACTTTATAGAAATGGCAGCAAACAGTACATTTTATTTTGTAACTTACTCTTTACACTCAATACTATTTTTCTGACATTTGGCCATGTCAATAAATGATGCTTGCTCTTCTTAAACAATGTATTGATTTTAATGTTACAATTATAATATGAGTTAGATTTACATTCTTTAGTGACAGGAATTTAGGATGGTTTCAGTTTTGGCTAGTGAAAGCATGGCTCCACAAAAATTCTTATATCTTCCTAGGCACAAATCTTATTCACTTTTTCTATGTATGTCTCAAGAAGTAAAATGTGATGATTGTATGATAAAAGCATCTTCACGTTTATTAGCTATTGCTAACATTCTCCAAAATAGTGATTTCTGTCTGCACCAACTGCATGCATATGTTAATTGATCTCCTTATCTGTGTCAATATTGGTTTTGTCAACTTTTGCCAATCAAATAGACATTAAATGGTTTATAATTGCCATTTTAACTTTCATTTCTAGGATTACAAGGGTATCGGCCATATTTTCCTTATTAGGCTTCTTCCTTTAGAAATTGTTTGTTCATGTATTTTGCATATTTTTCTATTGTATTGTCTTCTTTTTTATTTGTAGGAGTCCTTTATTCCTAACCATTCCAGTTAATGTATGTTGGAAAAACTACTCTTATTTCGGAGATTTTGTTTCCATCTTAATAGTATCTTTTTTGAGAATGTTTTTAAAATGTGATTAAATATATGTATTTTCTTAATTGTTTGTATTTTTAATCTTATTTAAGAAATTCTATATTATTTAGAAGTTTTAAATAAAATTTACCTTTTCACATTCAGGACGTTAATTTGTCTGAAAATCATATCAGTGTGTGCTATGAAGAAGACATCCAATTTTATAGTATTTTTCTATTTTCTTGTCAATATGTATAAAATAATTTATTATTTCTCTCTTTATCTGTAATGCCTACTCTTCTAAATATGAAATCATCCTAAATGTGTAGATCTTCTTGTACATCCTGTGTTTTGTGTCATTGGGTGTATTTTTGCTAATTTCACAGTTCCAATTATTATGGATCTCTGGAAGTCTAGGTATCTGGTAAATCAAGCCTGGCTACCTTATTATTCATCAAAATTGCTATGCCTGTGTTTTCTATTTCATTATGCCTATGAATTATAGGGTCAGCATTTCTAATTTCACCAAAAAACTTGTTAGTAAATGCAATTAAATCAAATTTATATATTAATTTAATGAAAATTGATATTTTGATGTTACTAATATTATCCAGTCTTTGAAAAGGTACAGTTCTTTTCATTTATTTAGTTTTTTTAATACCTTCCATTATTATTTTGCAATTTTATCCTAAAGGTTTGAACATTTTTATTCAGGTTTGTTTCTGGATAACAAACTTTTTATTGCTACTGTAAACTGAAGCTTATTCCCTACATTTTCTAATTAATTTTGTCACTGGTATATAGCTTTGTTACTGGTATATAGAATTTTTATATGTTGAGTTTTTATCCTAAAACCTAAGTCCTAAAATCTTACCAGAGTGTATCAACTCTCTAATAAGTTCTAAGAGTATGACAATTATTTTGAATATTCTATGTAAGTAATCATACCGTATGCAAATAAGAGGTTCTGTATCTTCATTTACAACTGTATTTTATATTTTGAAGAAAAATTAGTAATAATTTCTGTATTTAATAGCTCATTTTTAATGTTTACCTTTATTGTGGTACATAGGGCTTATTTCTACTCTCTCAGTTTGTGTTTTCTTTTTACTTTCCTTTATCTCTGCTTATCTTAGATCGTTCTTTTTTAACGTCATTTTCTCCCTCTGTAGCAGTTAGTCTCTAAGATGACTTCCAACGATCCTTCTTTCTCTGTTTATACCTTTATGGAATCACTTATCCTTCATTGTCTTCGAGTAAATAGAACATGGCAAAAGTAATAGACATCACTTCCAAGAATAGGTTATACCTGCGTAAACAGACTGGCTTAAATCACAAATGAGCTCCCATTCACAATTGACACAAAAAGAATAAAATGCCTAGGATTACAACTAACAAAAGAAGTGAAGGCCATCACCAAGAACTGTAAACCACTGCTCAAAGAAATCAGAGATGACACAAATAAATGGAATAATATTCCATCTCATGGATAGGAAGAATCAGTATGGTTAAAATGGCCATGCTGCCCAAAGCAATTTATATATTCAGTGTCATTCCCATTAAACTACCATTGAAATTCTTCACAAAATTAGAAAAAAAACTATTTTTAAATTCATATGGAACCAAAAATTGCCCAAATAGCCAAGGCAACCCCAAGCAAAAACAAGAAAGCTGAAGGCATCATGCTACTCAACTTCAAACTATAGAGGGCTACAGTAACCAAACCAGCATGGTACTGGTTCAAGAACAGACACATAGACCAATGGAACAGAACTGAGAGCCTGGAAATAATGCCATACACCTACAACCATCTGATCTTTGACAAACCTGACAAAAACAAGCAACAGGGAAAGGACTCTGTATTTAATAAATGGTGCTGGGAGAACTACCTAGCTATATGCAGAAAATTGAAACTAGACCCCTTCCTTACACCATATACAAAAATCAACTCAAGATGGATTAAAGGTGTAAACATAAAACCCAAAACTATAATAACCCTAGAATAAAATTTAGGCAATACCATTTAGGACATAGGAATGGACAAAGATTTCATGAAGAAGATGCCAAAAGCAACTGCAACAGAAGAAAAAATTGAAAAATGGGATCTAATTAAAGAGCTTTGGCACAGAAAAAGAAGCTGTCAACAGAGTAGACAGACAACCTACAGAATGGAAGAAAAGTTTTGCAATCTATGCATCTAACAAAGCTCTAATATCCAGAATCTATAAGAAACTTAAATAAATTTACAAGAAAAAAAATCCCATTAAAAAGTGGGCAAAGGACATAAATAGATAATTCTGAAAAGAAGACATACATGTAGCCAACACAAATATGAAGAAAACTCAACATCACTGATCATTAGAGAAATGCAAATCAAAACTGCAATGAGGTACCATCTCACACCAGTCAGAATGGCTGTTATAAAAAGTTGAAAGACAACAGATGCTGGTGAGATTGTGGAGAGAAAGGAACGCTTCTACACTGTTGGTGGAAGCGTAAATTAGTTCAACCATCTTAGAAGACAACGTGGCGATTCCTCAAAGACCTAGAGGCAGAAACACCATTTGACCAAGCAATCCCATTACTGGGTATACACCCAAAGGAATATAAATCATTCTATTATAAAGACACATGCATGTATGTTAATTGCAGTACCATTCACTATAGCAAAGACAAGGAATCAACCTAAATCCCCATCAATGATAGACTGGATAAAGAAAATATGGTACATATGCACCATGGACTACTATGCAGCCATGAAAAGGAACGAGATCGTTTCCTTTGCAGGGACATGGATGGAGCTGGAAGCCACTGTCTTCAGCAAACTAACGCAGGAACAGAAAATCAAATACCACATGCTCTCACTTATAAGTGGGAGTTGAATGATGAGAACACATGGAAACATGGGGGTGAACAACATACACTGGGGCCTGTCAGAGGGTGGGCACGGGGGAGGAGGAAAAGCATCAGGAAGAATAGTTAGTGGATGCTGGGCTTAATACCAAGGTGATGAGATGATCTGTGCAGCAAACCACCAAAGCACACATTTACCTATGTAACAAACCTGCACATTCTGCACACGTACCCCTGAACTTAAGAGTTGGAAATAAAGAGAGAGAGACTGACCTCTGTCTTGGAAGTGCTCTCTCACTCATTTTTGGATTGCTCATTTTGGGGGAAGCTAGTTACTGTATCACAAGGTAGCCCAGTTGAGAGGCCTGGCTAGGTGAGTAAGTTTAAAAGCATCTTCTGAAGTCTGCTACAGCCATATGAGTGAGTATAGAAGCAGATCAGATTCATCAAAGATGTGGACAAGAGTAGAGATTGTTGACATGAACATAGTTGACATAATGATCTTTGGGTTTGGACTGGGTTGGAAGTAAAATGATGACAGAATACTCCAGATATTTAAAGAACTGGAATCTAAAAGACTTTTTAAAGAGAACAGGAAGTACCAAGTGAGCAAAAATAATAAAGGCAATCCACACCCAAGAGCAGGTTCAAAGACGTTAAAGTATATATGGAGATGTGATGTGAAAAGTTGGGAAAGAGCTTTTATTTACCAAGAGAAGGATCTGGCTGTATAGACTAAGAGGAAGGTTATGTGATGCAAAATACGATACTGGTCACTGCGAATCAAAAAGTTGACATAGTCAAAGTTATTTAGCTGTTTAACTAAAGGCTTTATGTAAATGAAGAAAAAAACAGGATTTCTGCCTTTTTTTTTTTTTTTTTCTTGAGAGAAAGTCTCATTCTATCACCCAGGCTGAAGTGCAGTGGCACCATCTTGGCTCACTGCAGCCTCGACCTTTCTAACCCAAGTGATCCTCCCACCTCAGCCTCCTGAGTAGGTGGGATTACAGCCACATGCCACCATGCTGGGCTAATTTTTGTATTTTTTGTAGAGATGGGGCTTCACTATATTGCCCAGGCTGGTCATGAACTCCTGGGCTCAAGCAATCCACCTACTTCAACCTCCCAAAGTGCCAGGATTACAGGTGTAAGCCACAATGCCTGGCCAGGATTTCTGCTTTTCTGCATTTTGTGATAAATGAAAAAGCAACAAGATGTTTTGCTTATTCTTTACTTAACGTTTTATACCCAAATCATTTCCACAAAATTTTGAAGTATCTTCACAAATTATAAGTCCAGTTTATGCTTGCTTTAATGAAAATTATGGTATTCTTAATTTTACTTTTAAAAAATTATTTGTGTAGAATTAGGAAATATAAATGGTATGCATGTGTGTATGCATGCATTTGTGTTTTCATATACCATTTTTTGAATAAAAAAGAAAAAGATGTATTCTTTTTCAAAGGAATCATAATAAATTATTTCTCAAAACATTATAATAATATGCAATCTAATGAGATATTTCATTACTGTTAAAGTCAGCTTATCAAAGAATATTGGTGACACAAAATCGGAAAGTTTCTAGATTCTGATTTTCTATAAACCATTTAAAACCAATCAATTATTTTAACTAAAACAGTTCTTATTTAAATAACAAGTTTTCATAAACAAATACAATGTTTTCCTGCAGTGGCATCCTTTTCTTAAATTTTGCCCAACTTCTATTTCCCAGATAGGTTTGAATTCAGTCAATAATTCAATGGTTTTTTTTTTGTTTTTGTGGAGGTTTTTTGCTTTTGTTTTTATTAATAACAGCACATATTATCATAGCATAAATTCTTTCCCACATTGAGAAATTACTATTCCTAAAATAAAAAAATAGCATTCTACTCCATAAACTTTATCATATCTTTTATTTTATTTTAATTAGCCATATTCTGGATATGTGTGTGCTTGAACATTTTGCATTATTTCCACTGCCCAGGAAGATCACAAATCTAAACAAGAATAAAGCAGGCTAACACCTGTCAGGTTAATGGTAATTGTCTTCAGCTTAGTAGCAGAATAAACAATAGTACATCATTAAAAGCACCTGACAACTCCCTCTCAACAAAAGTGATTTTGTTGACTCTGAAAAATACTGGATTCTATTTCTGACAAAATAACTGACATTTTGTATATTCTTGAACAAGTCAAATGACTTGTACTCACAAGGTAGTTATTTCTTAATATTGCATAACATTATAGCAAGAACAATAGTTTTGCAGATTTTGGTGGATTATGTGAAATGCAATGCTCTTTTATCCCAAAATAGTGCTTTCCCTATAACTTATATACTTTATAACCATTATTACAGGACCTAGCATGTGTACAAATAGAGAGTAATAGGTAAACCATTTATTTAATGAATTGCATTTAGTAAAATTTGTTTTGTGTATTATAGTTGCATAACAAAAGGAATTTTTATCTGTCTTTACTGATGGGGCCCAAACACTTGTAATAATGACTGGCAAGTAGTGGTGCTCCATAGTTTTTGGATGAATAGTTAAATGAAAGATAGTTGACAAGTTGCTTGTGCTAACTTCTTATTCCTCTCAAGATCTACAGTGCTCACTTAAAATCTATACTATGAAACTGAATATTAAGTGAATCTCAAAAATACATTAAAATTATCTAAAACACCAGCTACTAAACACTAACATAACGGCATAAACTACGCATGTTTAACTCTAAGAAATGTTGTGATGTTTATATTGTGAAGGTGAAACTGCATTGACATTTGTTATGCAGTGAAGATGGTGTCCTCTCATACCCCAAAAGACTGTGTTCAGTACCATGCTTTGGCAAAATGGTAAGAATTCTTAACTGTTATCTTCCATCAGGAAGATGAAAGGCAAGATATATTTTCAATTGTGTGCCTCTAAGCACTTAGCCAAAGGCAAGCACAGAAAATGCGTTAATTAATATGAAATTTGACCTATATTCTTTGTGTTTAAATATGGAGTTTTGTAGCATAAAAATTTACACTTAACCATTTCAGAGACAATGCAGTTATAGAGCCTTTAATTTCTATATCTAAGTAAAATGTGAAATTTACATAACTAAATTAAGTGTAAAATGTTGAAATAGAGAAGGAATTCCTATATACTTAGTGTTTACCATGTGTATGGTCCTGTAATATATACAAACACAGAGCGAGCGAGTGAGAGAGAGACAGACCACACTTTAAGTGTGTTTCCCAAAGGTTTAGAGTTTTCCTTTGATGACTTCAGCTAATCTAATGAAGGGGTAAGCATTCAGCAATGACATGAAAATCATACCTGTTCAAACAATAACACTGACTGGTGACAGAGAGTAACTATAGAATTATGTGAATTCATGAATGTTTATTTACTCCATCAAAGGTTTGAACAATTTAGAAGGGGCAAACATAGCAGAACCTTGGAAAAGAAAGCAAAGAAATCAAAATTTTAACACAACTTTAGAGAAGCCATCAATTTGACTACAGACTGAAATGAAATTTGATTACAACAAAGAGAAGACTGAAGAAAAAGCAAGATTGGAAATTGGAAGAGAGCAAACTGCTGTGAATTTAATCAAATACAAGTCCCAGATGTGAGTAATCAACACACTGTAATCAGCATGGAAAGGGACTGCATTGGAAATGCATTACAGCTGCCAGCACTAGTGGGGCTGGACACTCTTCTCACAGGGCACATACCTCATTTCATCTGATGCTAACAACCCTTTCATAGTCAAACGAAGGTGGTTCCTAGAGGCTTACTCCTTTTAATGATTATCCATTATTTACGGATACAGACCTTTGGCAGAATCTGCTTATACTTCCTGAGATGACCCAAACAAATATATGTTACCATTCTGAGAGTTTGATGTTTAGAGTCCCTTTTCATTATGCCATAAACTGAGAATTTTCAATGTGATTGCATTGGATAAATGTATATACTTAAGGTAATATGTAATTAGTAAATACCAATTGTTTAAATATCTCTTGCTTAAAGAGGGACTTTTAGCAAGAAAATTTAAGATAATATTGAATTTCTTTCAGCACAACTATGGCAAAAGCATGGTAGCCTTGACAAAAACTTCTTTACTAGCCATGATCATAAGTTATTAGCCCCATCAGTTCCACAGAAAAGGACACATTATTATACAGCAGGGCCAGTGGAATGAGACCCCATTTCCTAAGGCTCAACCATAACATCTTATGACACAGCAATTCCACCCATAAGAACATACCTTAAGGGAGAAAATCGATAAAGCAGGCAAAGCCTTTTATGGATACTATTCCAATGTTGTTTAGAATTTAAAAAATGAAAACGAATTTTTCTCCAAACAAAAGAAATGTGATGTTATTACACATTCATGTTATGGATGCAGCTGCTAAAACAAGGTTCTTAAAAATAGTTAATGACATAAGAAAACACACATAAAATTAAGTAAAATTTCATTATTCAAAACTCAATAAAAGATAAAATGTTAATTTTATTTTAAAATGCAGTATACATAAAAAAAACCTTAATTTTTTAAAATGTGATGTCCTTTTTTACCCTAGGAAATTTGCTTGAATGAGCTCAGTTTCATAAATATATAACAAGTCCCTAGTCATTATCTCGAAGAAATATATGAAGCCAATATTTTCCTGACGCTGAATGGTAATATTTAGGCTGAGAATATAAACTATGTACACTTCTTAGTAGTTTTGTCTCTAAATGCTTTTTTGCTTCTTTGGCAAAAGTGTTCTTTGCTGCTTAAGCATTTAAAATTTTCTATGCCTGGAAGTTCTGTTTGTTCTCCTGGAGATAAATGTGTGTGTGCATGCATGTGTGTGTACTCATGTATGTGCATGCATACGCACACAGATCATTGAGCAGTTGCTCACAGAAAATCTGGGATTGAGACTTTGAAAACTAGATGAAAGGCATAACGAGATGGAGGAATGATCATCTCATACAGGGGATCAGACTGACTAAAGGAATGTCACTGGAAGATGGAGGCTCTACATTTATAGGTTTGTCTGAGGTTTGATAACTCTATACTGTTGTTAGATGGAACATTTTGATTGTTTTGTATGGTGAGAGAATTGGGACCCCACAATGTGTACAAGAAAAGTTCCCCTTAAAGGGGGTCCTCAGTTACCCTACATATGTTGTCTTATCCTATAGATATAGACTAGATATGTGTGGCAAATCCTGGCATAGGAAATTAGAATTGTGAAGGTAAACCCAAGGCCATTAGAAAGGAATTCCCTTTGCTTTTTGAGAGATTTTGGGGGGTTTGGAAAGACATGGGAACAGTCTTGTTGAAAGGAGGAGAATTGTACTTTGGTACAGAGTGACAAAATAGGAGCTGGGCAGAGAAACACCTGACCCTGGTTTCCTTTATCATAGGTAGGCCCCCAGAGTAGCCAAACCTAGCAGAACTTTATAAATTATTCTCTTTTACTTCCTAGAATGCACTCCTGAACCTCAGTTGAGTTTTGTTGTAAGTGTCAAGTCACTACAGTGTCATAGAAATTAAGGAAAGGGTCTGCCGCCCTTGGGTGGGAGAGACAATAAATTCTCTCCGCTTTCCCAAGGTTAGTGATGGTAGCAGAAGAGCCAGATTAAAGGATGGGCCCTTTAAGCAGCTGTTTAGGGTTCCAATTTTACAGGGTAGCTAAAATACCACATAAAATGTAGTGAGATAATGCAAATATAATTAATCAGAACTCTTTTCAAGTAATGTCCTGTAAGTGCTTGAAAGAAATATTTTGACAAGCCACTAGTGTTGAGTTTAAAATCCCCAACAAACACTCTTATGTAACAGTGGAATGCTAAACTACCTTAAAGTGCATGGTTAACGGTTACAAAAGTACACTTACATAGAAGGGGAAAAAAATCTACTATTTGGTAACACAACAGAGCAACTATAGTTAACAATGATTTATTGTATATATTTTAAATATTTTCAAATCAACTAAAGGAAGTGAAATTGGAGTGTTCCTAACAGAAAGAAATGATAAATGCTTGAGGTCTTGGATACCCAAATTACCCTGGCTTAATCATTACACATTGTATGTTGGTAGTAAAATGTCACATGTACTCTGTAAGTATGCATAACTATTATGTATCCACAATAATTAAAAACTAAAAAAAAAATAAAGATGAGGCACCAGTTAACTTTCAGGACTTTGCAGTGCAGAGGAGGGTATGTAAATCTGGGGCTAGAGCTGAATCACTTGGAACAATATGTACAGATAATCACCTTCCCCAGGAATGGCCAGATTCTTCTCTACATAATGGAAAATATTTAGAAATAAATATTTCATGTGATGGCTGGCATCACATGGCCAGGTTGCCTACAGTGTCCAATCCTGGGACTACCCCAGGCAGCCACATACTGAGTCTGGCTCTGGAAAGCCATGGTGGGCCCCAGTGACGGCTGTGTCCAATCTCCAAAGGACATCAGCCACACTTGCAGGAGTGCAGTGGGATGAGGAGGAGGCTGGAGCCAAAAAGCAATAGTGAGTGTAAGACAAACTTGGGCGATCCTAAGGAAAAGTTGTGGGGCATTTGAAGAGAGACTAAAACTAGGATCTAAACCACTATAATTCCTGACATTGAAAGTTATGTCTTACTTCCAAATAGACTCCATGAGGGCAGAGGTTTTAGCTGTTGTTCACTATTAGGTTCTTAATGAGGGAGACAGTGCTTTGAAGATAGTAGACCTTGATGATTATTTATTGAATATGTTAAAATGATCTCATTTTACACTCATATGCTAGAAGAAGCTTAGACATGGGCCTAATATAGAAATGAATATATACATACCTACATATGTATATACACACTACATATATCTTACACAGAGAATAAAATACACATATAATATAAGGAAGTATACTAAAATGCCAACAATGTCTATCCCTGATTTAAGTTATTGCAAGTGATTACTTTTTCCTTTTTCATACATTTCTGTATTTGTATATTTTACCTAATTACAGTTACTGCTACCAAAAGAAATGCAATTAAAGATCTATACAAATATTTCCTAACAAAAGATATTAAATGAAAATACTCAATAGATAGCAAATCATAATCACAAAGACCTTACGTTTAAAATTGCCTCATATCACAACCCCTGCTACACGCTTCACAAGCACAGTTCTTTTACATGTTGAACCAGCAAGTACCGTATCAGAAAGGAACATTGCAAAAAGAAAACGTTTAAAAACTGATAGGGAAAAAGAGCATCTATTATTTTCTGTGTCCTGTGGAGTGGCAATTAAAAAATGGGGTAAAAATGCCCTAGCTAAGATTTCAGCCCCCATAAATGATGCATTTTCCCCCAGAAAGCAATCAGATGGAAATTGAAAATATATACGTTTGTTTTTGCCAAGTTCCAAGTAACGCACTATACCTCTGACGGACACATTTCATTTGCAGCCTTGTTAATACCTTTGACCAGGAATAATTTTATAATTTGGGCTGGAAAATAATTTGATCATCCTAAATAGAATATAAGTATTGTTGGTCTGATACTTTTTCTGTTGGTTCAAATTTACCTAATTTTCTTTCTTCATAAATTCTTTCCTCATGTACTGATCTTCCCTACAGGGAAGAACAAAGATCTATGCAGATCGGCCATTTTAATGAAACAGCCTTTTATTCCCTAGTCTGACTCTGCTTTGATATCTTTCACAAATGAGTTAAAGGGCAATAAAATGTCAAAAGGAAGGAGGACAAATATCTTCCCGGATTAATGGCTGTTTTACCTCCCTCCAGACATGCATCATTTTTAGGAAGGCAGGAAGAATCTGTACACCGAGGAGCACAGAGAAACTGAGCAAACATCAGGGTTGCTTTCATGGGTCCTCATTACAAATTAGCAATTAAAATACTGGAAAAGGCACTCATCCTAGTGATTTCTGTGGCTCTAGATTCCAAATTCTTTAACTGGAAGCACTTTCCAAAGATGCCTAAGACGACTGCTCTAAGAGTGATTTCTGAAGGATGCCCAAGACTTTCCCTAAAACACAAGCAAATTAACTTAAAATATGTCTCTAATTAAGAATCATCATTTCAAAAACAAAGTTGTAAAAGAACAGGTAAAGCTCCCAATCCTAAATTTGTTTTATAGAGATCTATTTCTCTGTGTTTATTCATAAAGCCAAAAAATATATATTGATTACCTACTCTAAACCAGGCATTGATCTATGTAGTATTTGGCTAGGGTGACAAGGTTTATGTTCTAGTATTGTGTACATTCCAATGGGATAGAGTCTTTTAAAAAGTAAGCAAATAGTTTATAAAGATGGACTGGATTGGGGCTCTGGGAGACATGAGCAGAGTGCTGTGGCAGGAATGAAGAAGAGTAGTAGGGACGTGGCTGATCAGTCATGGCTGCTCTAAGGGAAACCCTTCTTAAATCTTAAGAAGTGTAGGATGATGGGGTTAGGAGTGTCCAGGAGGGAAGAATTGAGAGTGAGATCATTTGGGCATGAATAAAATATGCTTAAATGTTGGTTACTAAATGAATGCTATCTGTGTCTTCCTTCATAAGTGTTCATAAGGGAGACCACCAGGTTTTAAAACCAGGGTCAGGCAGATGTTTCCCAAATTGAGTCTGTATCATTTGTCCTCCTGGACCATAGGCTTCAATATTTACAGGCATATTAGGATGTTCCTATGTGCATGGTTCCTAGAGCAATGGTTTTCTGTTTTTAATGTGCATAGGAACATCCTAATATGCCTGTAAATATTGAAGTCCTGATCCTACTCTACAGATTTGATTTCTTGAGCTTTAATAAGGAGGTCCTGGAATTTGTCTTCATGAGTGATTCTGATACAGATAGTCTAAGAACCATACTTTAAGAAAAACTTCTCAGGCCGGACACAGTGGCTCACGCCTGTAATCCCAGCACTTTGAGAGGCCGAGGTGGGTGGATCACCAAAGGTCGGGAGTTCAAGACCAGCCTGATCAACATGGAGAAACCACGTCTCTACTAAAATACAAAAATTAGCCAGGCATGGTGTCAGGTGCCTGTAATCCTATCTACTCAGGAGGCTGAGGCAGGAGAATCGTTTGAACCCGGGAGGTGGAGGTTGTGGTGAGCCAAGATTGTGCCATTGCACTCCAGCTTGGGCAATAAGAGCAAAACCCCGTCTCAAAAAAAAAGAAAAAAAAAAAACCTCTCAAAAATTTATTCTCCTCAGCAGCATGGCCTGGACTTTGCCTAAGAGTTGACATCATAACTGGTTAGGCTAAAATTGAGGTTGGTGGCCCAACATTCTTGGTCCTGCCTTATCCCAAAGCCACTATTAAGGCAAAAATGGCTTTGTATATGTTAGAAAAAAAACCTCTCTCATCTGAGTGGAGCTTTATAGGAAGTCTCCTTTCCTCTAGCAGACATAACACTGAACTAGTGTGCAAAGCTTGGCTAAAAGAGAATGTACTGGATGTTAGCTCCACTGTTCCCTGGACTAGGTTGGGTCTGTCAACAGGGCTTGACCAACTGCAGACTATAGCCCTGCCTTCATTGCAGGGCACATGAATCAAGATGTGCACCAGCAGACACAAAGATGGAAACAATAGACACTGGGAACTCCAAAAGAGGGGAGGAAGTGGGTGGGGGGAGGGTTGAAAACTGCCTAGTGAGTACTATGTTCATTATTTGGGTCACAGGATCATTAGAAGCCCAAACCTCAGCATCATGCAATATACTCACATAACAAACTTGCACATGTACCCCCGAATCTAAAATAAATATGCATCAGAATCAAGAGTGCCAAATTGTTTTCCATTAAAGTCAATTCATCTTGTGTTTGTCTTTCTCCTAGTTTGCAGGGGCTATAACTAGTTTTAATGGTTTTGTGTTGCCAATCACATGTTGCTTTTTCACTTGGCAGCATAATTTATATGATGTGAGAGATACTTGGGGGACATCTTTTGTATATTCCAATTCTTTTACTGTCCTAAGTCCAGGAAAGCCTCACCTCTTTCTTAGTCTTTTTTGCAGGTTCTTCCTCTACCAACCAACCTCAAAATCCTTAGGATTCAGTCCAAATCCCTTTTTCTCTTGTCTTTCTACATCATTCCCTGAATAATCTATCCATTCCCATGACTATAAGTACCATCAATATCTGATAATTCAGAGATCAATAACTCATAATCTAGTATGAATTCTAGATTTGCATACGTAATTAACCCTTGGATGTTTGTATGTAAAGGTATGAAGACCAGGATTTTCAAAAGCGAATTGCTGACTTCCCTCTTTCAAAACTATACTTGCCCCAGTTTTATACCCCTTTGATCAAAGTTGAAACCTGGGTAACATTCTTGTTTCTTTTCCTCTACCCTCTGCATTTATCATGGTCTAAACAGGAAAGGAGAAATCACTTATATATTTACATCCAAGGAAATCTTATGCAGGGAATTGATTACCCAGGTGATTTAAAAAAATGCTGAGCAGCTAAACAGAAGTTGATGGGACAACTCAAAAATTAGCAACAGAGCCAGGGAAGGACATGGTGTTATGGGGGCTTAGAGGCTAGCAACATCTAGTGGAAGCTAGAACCAGAGCAAGCCAGTATGGAGTGAGTTGGAGCCATGAATGAAATGCTGCACCTGCAGAGATGTGCTCTCTTATTTCAATCTGCAGCCGGTGACTGTGGCAGTGGAAGCCAGCCACAGTCAAGGAATGCAGCCTGAAACGCAGAACAGAAAAGGTAACAGTGAGGGGTGGATCTGATGGCACAGCCACCAACACAAACAAGTATTCCTAAAAATCTATCTCTCACCTTCATCCACACTATCTGTATTCTTCCTGCAGGCTTCTAACATGTCTCGCTCCAATTTATACTCAATAGAGCAGCCAAATAAATCTTTTCAAATGTAAATTTGGCCTGTTTGAAATGTAACAGTCCACCTTCACTCCTCTGTCTGCTGAAAACATATCAATGGCTTTTTATTGTACCTAGCATGGCAAACACTTAGCTTCTGCCTGCAACACTCTACATAATTGAGGCCTCGCAACCTCATCTTTGACTACTATCCATCTCACCCAATTCATTCCATGACCCTAGCCTACTGTTAGCTTCTAGACCATACCAAACTCTTCTCATCCTTAAAGCTTTAGCAATCTTGCCTCTGCTCTGTTCTTAAATGAATGCCTGCTTCTCATTCTTCAAAGTTGATGCGATGCCACCACCTAAGATGGCCAGCCCAGGCAACTACATCTGAGTGGCACACCTGCCCACCACCCTGTCTGTTATGCTGAGAGTTTTTTTCTCAGTTTTTACGTGTGTATTTAGTTGCTCCTATCTTTTACTATTAAACTATAGGCACCACGAGATTAAAAACTCATACTATTCCCACTTTTCTTTATATATTCAGAATTTAGCATAGTGTTTGGTACATTATCTCTATTCAAAAAATGTTCATTGAATAAATGAATAAATGCATAATTCTAAAGAAGACATTGAAGATGAGCAGGAATTTAAATATATTAACTTTAAAAAAGGTACAAACATGTGATAAAGAAAAAAACTGCACAGATGACTGGTATTTTTGTTTTTCTAAATAGTCATTATTACAGAACATAGCAATTATAGTACTAAAGATATTAAAAATACCATAAATGCTATTGAAGGAAAAGTTTCCTGGTTGTGTTATAGAAATCTAATAATTACTCATACTTTTAGAGGTATAAAAATCACTACTTTTTAACTTCCTGTAAAGCTGTATTTCTGAATCTTGTTAAACTACAGATTCTGATGTAGTATGTCTGAAATGGGACCTGATATTCTGTATTTTTAACAAGCATGTTGGTGATTTCCAAGCTACTGATCCAGGGATCACATTTTTGAGTAGCAAGAAAGCCATCAAGTTGATGAGCTGGATTTACATGAATGTTTTCCAATGTCCACACCTTTTTAGCTTCTTTGCATTCTGAGCTGGAAAGTAGAAAGAAACTACAAAATCAATACAATGCAATGTTCAATTTGTCTAATCAGTTTCTCAGTTTCATTTTGTTCATCTGAAATTATAGTCTCAATCTCTATTTACTTTACACCAGCATTCTCTAACAGACATTTTAGTTCAAATTTTCATCATTAAAGCAGTAACTAACTCATGCTCAAGGACCAGCAATTAATGTACAAATCAATAGCCATAACCTTCATTTGTACAATGCTTTACAGCTTACAAATAACTTTCAGGTACATTATCGTGTTTAATACTCACAGCAATCCAAGATGTAGCCAAGAGTCATTAACCTTATACTACAGAAGAAAAAGTTGATGTAGAGAACATTAACTGTGGTAATAATCAGCAATACATTCATAATTTTAAATTTATAAATCACTTTAATATGCATTAGTTAATTTGATTTGCATAATGATCCTCAAAAGCAGATAAATATCTGTACCTGGTTATTGATCATATGCAGCTGCAATGCCAAAACATTTTTTCACATCAGTTTTCTTGCATAGCTTCCTCCTTGACTATGTTTAAATAATCTAGACTATGGAATCAGAAAATTTAGATTTGAATTCTTGCTCTATCATTCAATCCCTGTAAAACTTTGTTCAAGTAACCACAATAAGGCTCAGTGATTTTATCTACAAATTGGAAGACATAATAACTTCCATTAAAGGAAGCCGCATTCCTCTCCCTAGGTTTCCAAAACGGTGACATCTACTCCATGACCTAAGAAGGAATAGTTTTAGAGCAACACTTTGGGACTATCTGTCTTTATACTCCTAGAGCATACTTCCTTGCCAGAAGTAGACACTGACTTATCTAATTGGAGAGATGGGAAAGAGTCTGACATCACTGGTCACACCTTTCTATTGAGAAGGGTTAAGTTATTAAATTGATGGTTCCCATCTGGTATTCATGATATCTTGTGTGCAAAACTAAAGCATTCTCCAGCATGCATTAATACTCCTGTTCAAGGATGAGGGTTTTCTTCTAAAAGCAGGTGTATAGTGTCAAGTGATTCAGAATCTAGACTCTGGAGGTTCTTTGAACACAAAGTTATAGAAAAGACTGAGATTCTTTCATGAAGTTGACAAGGTGTCTTCTCCAAGTACTTTATCTACCTGCAGATGGAGATCATGGTCTAAATCCAGGAGAAAAGTATTAGAGCAGGAGGTTAATTTGTGGTTGCTTTATCCAGTCCTGCTTTCCAACTAAAAAGTTAACATTTTAATCACTCTCAGATACCTGTATCTGCTTCTCAATTGGTTTAGTGCTTGGAAAGTAGGTAGAGTGTAATTATCATTTTTCAGAAAAAATCCAACACCTACTTTGAAGGGCTCGTAGGGGAACTCAAGATTTATTGTGTTGCATAGTTTGTAACACCCAATTAGTGGAGGTACCATTGTTAATATTGTATCTTAACTGGCTTATTGGAATGGGAATAATAAATTTACATGTTATATAAACAACTGAAAAGGGACAAAATAAAAGAAACTGAGCCTATATGATAGATACATCAGCATTTATGAAGACGTAAGTACCAATTGTGAATTTTAGCTTAACAAAACAAATTAACAGATCACATTCTTGAATATGGTTGTCCCTCCTTATCTGTGGGGGATACCTTCCAAGATCCAACTCTTACCCCTGCCATGAATACCTGAAACAGCATATACTACTGGACCCCATATATGCTATGTTTTCTCCTATACATCTGTAATAATAAATAATAAACATAAAGTTTCCTTTGTAAGTAGAAACAGTAACAGATTAACAATATTAATAAAATAGAAAAATTATAACAATGTACTGTGATACAAGTTGCATAAATCTGCCTCTCTCTTGCTTTCAAAACTAGCTTATTTGCATTGTACTCACTTTTCTTCTTCTTGTGATGATGTGAGATGATACAATAAGGTGAACAATATGCAGTGAGTTGAAGTGTGATGAATGAAGTAGGCATTGTAATGTAACATTAGGCTACTATTGACCTTCTGTATTCTTGAATATCTGCAATCATCCTTGATTTGCAATAAATGGCTTGGTGTCACTGTTTCAGGGGATCCTTTGCTGAAGTCTTTGTATAAGAGCAATGTTTTATGGCACAATATATTGCTGTCAATTGGAGCATGCTTCCTGTTTATGTCATACACTTACAAATTTAATGCCTTTTCCATCTTAACTAAGCACTTATCATGCATTGTGGCTGTAACTTTTGCAGCTTGAGGTATGACAGCAAAGCTAGCACAAGTTTCTTTCCTTCACAATTTTACAGATAAAAGATTCATTCTTACCATAGATCCTAGCAACCTCAGCATGATTTTTTTTCCTTCTTAAGTCAATAACTTTCATCTTATTACTTAAATGAAGCATTTTATGGCTTCTCCTTGGCATATCTGAATCGCCAGCACTATCACTTTTGTGTTTTGGTGCTATTATTAGCTAAAATAAGGGTTACTTGAACACAAGCACAGTGATACATGACAATCCATCTGACAACTGAGAGGGCTACTAAGTGACTGACACTAAGTGATTGATGGGTAGCATATACAGCGTGGATACACTGGATTAAGGATGAGTCATGTCCTGGCCAGGAAAGTAAAGGATGGTACAAAATTTCATCACGCTACTCAGAATGGTACACAACTTAAAATTTATGAATTGTTTATATCTGGAATTTTCCATGTAATATTGTCTGATTGTGATTGACCCACGGTAACCATGGAAGGCAAAACTGCAAATATGGTGGAACTACTTTATTATCTTTAGCTCTGTTTAACAATTTAGAGTGAGTGTAGAATCACAAGCAGGTGATTTCCCCAAGGAAGTATACTTGATAAGTCTCAAGGCTAAGGCTTGAAGAAATGATTTTTTATTTATATGTGTGCTATTTTTGTTATGCTTAATTGCCTCTTATTTCAACTGTCTCATTGATATAAAACAATATATCAATATATCAATTGATATAAAACATAACTAGATTATAATGCACAAAACAAAAAAGTATGTATACATCTCAGTTATATGCTTTGAGGTCTCACAATTAACCAAATATCAACTGTAGGCACCGTAAATTTTTTCTTTATTACATATATAATTTTTAAAAATTTATCTTACCTTACAAATTGCTCACAATTAAACTTTACTATTACTATAATTATTATCTATATTTACATTTATAGATTTTACTTTGAGTCAAAGATTTCAAAAGGAAAAAATAACAGTAATTGTTATTACATAGGCTCAGGCCCAGAAAACTAAATATTTTATAAGATATCTCCTGATATGAGAGCCATCTGCTTTCCAGGAAAAAAAAAGGGAGGAATGACCCTGGGCCATTGGCACTGAGGAATGTCTGGAGAAGCAACCAAATATCCACCATGACCAAACTGGTTCAGAGTCACATTAAGGTAAGAAATGTCCTATTGAATCAGAAATACCATAGTCATTACCCAACTTTAAAAAATTGTGTTGTTAATTAAAAAAATATAAACACAAGCAAAAAAAATCCAAACATCTTTCTTCACAAAGGTTTTGACTGACAAATGAAGGACAAAGGAATGTTGAAAATGACCGAAAGATTCATGAGAAAAGTAATTTCAAATAAGAAGTACCCAAAACATACTAGATATATATACTAGGTTTACATACCACCTTTAAGTTCCTTTGAGAGCGCTTATAGATAAAGGTATAATGACTGCTAATATTATCACAAAATATAGATTTTCCACATCTTCCCAAATTGAGTACAGTTTCAGTAAACACTCAGGATTTAGAGGCTCTTCTAAATTTTTGATACACCTATTTGAGTGAGTCCTGAAACTGAATAGAGGGGAAGGGGACAAATAATCTAATCTCATATAATAAAATTATAATTATGATTATATTTTTGAAAACACTTTACAAAAGTGCTTCATCATTAGATTAATAAACTTCCAATTTAACCCCCCATTTTAATCAATTTAATAAATGTATGTTAAGTATTTACAGAATAAACAAAGATGAGCACAGTACTATGTTGAGCCTCGAGGGCATCCACATTTATTAGAGTTGAAGCCCATAGCAATTATCTAAAATCTAAATAATAATTGCATAATAGAGGTACATAGAAAATATAATGGAATCAACTAGAAGGAGGTCTGGAGAAGAGGGTATATCATGGAAAGAAAGTCAGAGAGATCAAATAAGATCTACACAATTAGGAAAACATCGTTCTCAAATGCTCAACTTTCTTTTTCTGGTTTATCCATTGAATCACACAGTCTCTTTCTCAAAGCTCAAATCACAGAATTCAGTGACATGGCCTAAATCTGGGTGGGGGTTGGAGTGTTTCCTGGTGCATCTAATGAATAGTGTGTCACATAGGCAGACAGTATTCAATAAATGGCTCTTGTTGATAACAACGTAACTATAAGTAATTTGCACTCTCAGGGTATATAATCACAGCCCATTGATTATCAAAAGATGATTAGGTGAAAGTTTACAGTCATTTACAGAAGAGGTAGCACATAGATAAGAAAGAGAAGAGAAATCTGTTAATCATACGGATGACCTAGGAAATAGAGCAGAAAAGCATCAATGTCATGAAAGGCATGAAGCAAGGTAACGTGCTAGCTTCTGTGCAAGCAGTTTCATTAAAACGTGCCAGGTCTGGAAAATAGTGAGGAAATTGTTATTTTTAGGGTGCGGAGAACATATTCTCAAGTCCTATGAAATGGTGTGAATACAGTGGGCTTCAATGGAAAAATTTATTACTTTACACAGAAGGTAAATGACAAGAAGAGTAAGAGAAAAATCCTTTCATTAAAAAAAAAAGAAATAGAAAAGAAATAAAGGAAGAAATTCTCATTTCCCATGATATAACTGTATTTACTCAATAAAATATAATGCAGACATGAGAAATACTGTAAATTTCCTATATTTTCCTCTTCAGGATAAAAATTATATCATTGAAGAAGTCAATGTACGAAATGTTATTTTAAAATCATGTGCTAAATTCAGGGGAAAAAATGGCTCTAATAAGATATCAAACATAAGAAAAAAAGAGTTTTAAAATAAAAGATAATGTTAATTCAAGGAGATAGTGACTTTTCATTTTCATGATGTTTTATAGTATTCAAAATATATCACAGTATTTGAGGTAGAGTGAATAGGTGCTATTATCTAATTTTACAAAACAGAAATGAGAGGAAGAAATTTAAATGTATGGAATGCTTTCTATTTCTGGTAATATTCCTACAAGAAAAAGTTGAGGAGCTGTAGAAATTAAGTTAAAACAATTTTTGATCAAAAAGCTGCCAAAGAAGCCAGTACTTGAGGGTCCAGGCTCATTGAGAAAAGGAAATCAGATTGAGATTAATCTAACATTTGGTGTTGCTGCTTTTACCTCATGGCATTTGCTGATTGGTGATTGGCATAAGACCAAGAGGCTAAAAGGTTGAGTAGAGTTTTGTGGCTGAAAGCCTGGAAATCTGAGCCAAACTTTTAAGTCTTAGAGGGATGTAGGGGTAAAAATTGCCAAGCATGGAGCTTCCAAAACAGCCAAGATTAGAGGCCAAGACACTGGACAGAAAGGAAGTACAATGAGGTAAATCCAAATTTCTGTTTCTATTAAGATGAGAAGAGCTTTCCACAATCTGACAGAGCGTGGGACACAAAAATTGAAGTCCAGGGCCAACCAAGTAAGCACTTCCCTGAAATATACTTTGGAGTTTGAGTTAGACTCCTGAGAGGAAGGCAGCATCAATCAGAACCTCACATTATTTGCATAATTTTCATACACAGCTCCTGGCCCTCAGTAAAATTACCAGACATGCCAGAGGATGGGAAGTGAAGGTCAAGACCTCAAGAAAATTAGACAATAGAACTGGTGATTCAGATATTAGAATTACAAGACTTAGACATTAAAATTACTCTGGTTAATGGTTAAAATAAGATAGAGAAGAAGGAGAATTTCACCAGATAATGGGAGTCTATAAAAGGTATCAAATAGAAATTTGAAAACTGAAAAAATATATATAACAAAAGTCAAAAATTCAGTAGTTGAATCTAACACAGCAGAAATGATCACTGTAACAACTAAAGTATACACATACTTTTCAAGCAAGATATATTTTGGGGTGAAAACTGACACACTGAATACGCCAAATAACCAATCTAATCTTGATGATCAACATCAGATGACTTATATAACCAGCTATCAATATTTATCACATGGGTATATTCAGACAAAGTAATAATGACACAACTATAGTCAATGGAATAGAATAGAAAATCCAGAAGCAAACCCATATCTATTTAGATAGTTGATATATTTCAAAAGTCATCGTTCAGTGCAATGTGAATAGTATACGCTTTTCACAAATAGTGCTGGGTCAATTGAATATACAGATGGAAAAATTAACATTGTTTATATTTCATAGTATAAAAAATCAATCCCTGACGGATCTTTTTATCAAAACTTAACAGCTTGCAATAATGTTTTTTGAAGGTAACACAAGAGAATATTTTAGTAACTGGCAAATATCCAAAGTTATCTTAAACAGGACACATATACACACAAACCCTAAACATAAAAAAATGATAAATTGATATCATAAAAAATGATAAATGTAGAAAAATGTAGAAATAAGACACTGGGTGGGAGAAAATATTCCAATACCTGCAACAGAAAAAGGCTCTTATAAAGAATGTTACAATGTTTAAGGACTTTTTTTTTCTCCAAGATGGCAGATAGGAGGCTTTCCTAATATGCCTAACTGACTTGGAAAGAGCAAAATAGTGTGCAGAGATACATGCTGTGAACTTTTATCCAAGAAGCAACACAGGACCTCGGCAGAAAAGCTGAAAGAAACTACAGACACTTTTCAAGAAGCAACAGGCAGCAGCATACATGAGCCAAGTGGAAATATGTGAGTCTCTAGAGTGTGAAAGTGGGAGAGACTGTCTTGGTGATACACACTCCCACTGGGGAGCTGGGCAATCCAGACCACAGAACAGCATCTTAACCCTGCCCCATGCTTGAGCTGATTTGAGCAGATGCTTGCATTAGCTGATGGGAGATGAGAGGACACATCAGTTCAGTCCAGCCCCAGCCAACAGTGCCCCACTCTGGAGTTAAGAGCAGAGCCCAAGTCATTACACGTCCTGCAGAACTGTCTACAGCCTGAGGCATCAGAGAGCTTCTCCAGTTGGCTGACAAGAGATATTAGTGACAAATCTTCCTCAGAAGGAAGAACCAAAATTACATGTGAATAATCATAGCCAAAATGGAGTGTTAAAGAGAGAGTAGTACAGCATATATGAGAGTTCGCTGGAAGAATCTAACACACACACACACACACAAGCAGGGAGAGATCACACTCAGAGACTTAGTAATCAATGGGAAGGGTAGGTGAAAGTGCTCTTGGCCTCCCTCACCCTTACAGCAAACTTCTGGTATCTGAGCTCAAGGAGAATTTATTTACCCTCACAAGCACAGATACTAGAGGGGGCTGCAATTTGGAGACTTCTTGAAGGCATTACCTTGCTTGCACAAGGATCTCCATTTTCCCCTGGACATGAGCTGTAGTAGTGAGTGCCATACTGGGTGCTCACCCATTGTGGGACTTTGTTCAGTTCAGTGTCCTTCAATCCTTGTATCTTCACATCACTAGATCCCTTGCAGATATTCCCCAGCACCAGCCTGGATTGTGGCTGCCCTACAGGGCAGCTGGACCCAGAGGAGCAGCAAGATTCACAGCAGTCTGGCCCTCAAGGACCATCACTCCTAGGGGAAGGGGAAGTGCACCACATCAGCGGAACACCTCATGGGACAAAATAAACCAGAGTGCAGATCTTGAGTCTAAATTTTTCGTTTGTTGAAAGTTTCTTTCAGCAGAGGCACAGGTGCAGTGCTGGCTCAGTGAGAAAAGACTGAGCTTCTACCCCAGCAGTTAGGCAGCCCCAGTGCACATGAAGGGACTTTGAAAAGGGGACTCCTTCTCCTCCTTGCCCACCACTGCAGACACAGCTGGGGCTTCTCCCACGGAGCTTGATGCAGGTGCACCTGTAGATTACTTTTCTGGAAACCTCCAGGGTAACTGGATCCCCACAGGCAGAGTGCCCTCCAGGCTCAGGCTTATATGAGTCCCAGTGCCTCTCTACATTGAATGTCAGCACTCCTGCAGAGGGAAAGAGGTGCCTAACTGATCTAAATAGCAGGACAGGAGCATGACAAGGAGGTGAATTGCTTTTCTACTGGCCTAGAAAGGGAGCTGAGCTGGCTCCCTCCCTTCCCCCTGAAAAGATCACAGTGCATTTCACTATAATTATCATTTGTACTAATATATCTTAGTAACAAAACAGAAAATGAATTTTAACAAATGATACAATGTATAGTAGCATCAAAGAAACATTGAATACTCAATAAATCTAAAAATGATGTAAATTATTTGGACAGCTATAAATTATTGAGAAAATTAAAAATCTAATTTAAAAAGTAAGTGGTAGAATATATAAAGTAGATGAATTGGAAAACTCAGCTTTGTAAAGATGTCAATTTTCATCAAATGGATAACCATCTCTTCAAACGGATCAACTAGCCATCTGTCAAGGTTGAGACCTCTGCCCACCACTGGGGCATTGCATATACCTACCTGCTTCTGCTGCAACTGGTTTTTACCCATGGGTACCTCCTACTGTCCTGAAGGCTGAACTGTTCAACTTAGTGAAAAAAGAATACCGTGGAAAAAGTTAAAAAGTGCACACCACTGTAGGAGATATAATTTGGATGTTTGTCCTGCTCAAATCTCTTGTTGACATGTAACTCCCAATGTTGGAGGTGGAGCCTGGTGGGAGGTGTTTGCATGAATGGTTTGGGCCATCCTCTTGGTGATAAGTGAGCCCTTGCTCTGGGTTCCCGTGAGATCTGGTCATTTTCATATGTATGGCATTCCGTCCCCAACTCTCACTCCTACTTTCATGATGTGAAGTGCCTGCTCCTGCTTTGCCTTCCACCATGAGGAAAAGCTCTCTGAGGCCTCCCCAGAAGCCAAGCAGATCCCACTGCCATGCCTCTGGTACAGCCTGCAGAACCATAAGCCAATAAAGCCTTTTTGCATTATAAACTACCCAGCCTCAGGTATTTCTTTACAGCAGTGCAAGAGCAGCCTAATACAGATTAATGACACCTCTGCCATTCTGGCCCCACAGGAGAGAGTGAACCTACCCACACACCCAACACATTACTACTACAACCAGCACCTCAGAAAGCCATTGCACAAAGATTTTATATAACCAAGGAATTCATACAGAGACTTTGCCACTGAAAACACTCAGAGCCTAAGGTAGGTGACCATAAACTAAACACATTAAAGTCACATGTTTGAGAGGAAAAATATTCTTTTAAAACCCCAGTAAAATAAAAAATAAATTTAATAATAATATGAAAAAATAGTCTACCCAAATGAGAGGAAAGCAGAAAAGTAATTCTGGTCAAATAAAAAAATAGTTTCACAACACCCCCAAAAGATCACACTACCTCTCCAGTAGTGGATCCAAACCAAAATGAAATATTTGAAATACCAGATAAATAATTTTAATAGTTGATTATAAAGTTGCTCAATGAGATCCAAGAGAAAGTTGAAAATCAACATAAAGAGATTAAGAAACAATTCAGGATATAAATTAAATTCTAAAAAGGAGAGATATTTTAAAGAAAAACCGGTCTGAACTTCTGGAAATGAAAGACACACTTAGGAAATTTTAAAATGCAGTGTGAATTTTTTTTTTTTTTTTTTTTTTTTTGAGACAGGGTCTCACTCTGTCGCCCAGGCTGGAGTGCAGTGGCACAGTCTCGGCTCACTGCAAGCTCCGCCTCCCAGGTTCATGCCATTCTCCTGCCTCAGCCTCCCAAGTAGCTGGGACTACAGGCACCTGCCACCACGCCCAGCTTTTTTTTTTTTTTTTTTTTTGTATTTTTGGTAGAGACAGGGTTTCACCATGTTAGCCAGCATGGTCTCGATCTTCTGACCGCATGATCCGCCCCTCTCAACCCCCCAAAGTGCTGGGATTACAGGCGTGAGCCGTCGCGCCCAGCTAATGTGGTGTGAAATTTTAGCAAAAGACTAGACCAGGTAGAAAAAGGAATTTCAGGGCTTTAAGGCAAGGCTTTTGAATTAACCCAATTAGACAAAGATAAAGAGAAAATAATTAAATGAATAAAGTCTTCAAGAAATATGGGATTATGTTAAACAGCTAAACCTAAGAATCATACATGTTCCTGAGGAAAAAGAAAAAGCAAAAAGTTTGAAAAACCTATTTGAGAAAATAATTGAGGAAAGGTTCCTTCGTCGTGTTAGATATTTAGACATCCGAATAAAAGAAGCTAAAAAATTCTGGGAGATCCATTGCAAAAAGGACATCACCAAGATGTATAATCATCAGGCTATCTAAACTCAACGTGAAGGAAAGAATTATAAGGGAAGTGAGACCAAAGTTTCAGAAAACATATAAAGGAAAACTTATCAGACTAATAGCAGACTTCTTAGCAAAAACCTTACAAGCCAGAAGGGATTGAGGTCCCATGTTTCGTCTCCTTAAACTGTCATGCAAGAATTTTGTATCCAGAAAAACTAAGTTTCATAAATGAAGAAGAAATGAAGTCTTTCCCAGACAAGCAAATGCTGAGGGAATATGTCATCACTAGATCCCTACAAGAAATGTTAAAAGGAATTCTAAATCTTGAAAGGAAAGGTTGATACGGACCAGTATAAAACCACTTGAAAGCATAAAACATACAAGGTTCATAAAATAGTAACACAATGGAGAAAACAAAGTAATTACATAAAAAATCAATATGATGACTAAAACAGCACCTCACATGTCAATATTAACATTGACTGTAAATCATCTAAATGCCCCACTTAAAAGATGTAGATTGGCAGAAAGGATTGAAGAAACACAGAACAAATACCTGCTATCTGCAAGGGGCATATCTAAAATGTAAAGATTCTTATAAAATCAAGGTAAAGGGATGGAAAAAATATTCCTTGCAAATGAAAACTAAAAGTAAGCAGCAATAACTAATTTCATATCCAATAAAAGACTTTAAAGCAACAAGAGTAAGAAAAGACAAAGAAGGTCATTACATAATGATATGGGGATCAATTAAACAAGAAGACATAATCATCCTAAATATATATGTACCTAATATCTGGAGATAACAGCTTTATTTAAAAGTTACTATTAGACCTAAGAAAAGAGACAGACAGCAACACAATAATAGTGGGGGACTGCAACACTTCATTAACAGCACTAGACAGATCATTGAGACAAAAAGTTAACAAGGAAACACAGGACTTAAATTGGACTCTAGAACGAAGAGATATTTACAGAACGTTCTACCTCAAAACTACAGAATATACATTCTTCTCATCAGCACATGGAACATTTTCCAAGATAGATCATATAGTCGCCACAAAACGAGTCTCAATAAATTTTTAAAAATCAAAATCTTGTCAAGTATTTTTTCTCAGACCACAGCAGAATAAAACTATAAATCAATTCCAAAAGGAACATTCAAAATTACATAAATACATAAAAAAAACAATCTGCTTTGAATGATCTTTGGGTCAACAATAAAATAAGAAATAAAAATTTAAAAAATTGTTTTAATGAATGATAACAGTGACAAAAGTTATCTATACCTCTGGAACACATCAAAAGCAGTGCTAAGAGGAAAGTTTATAGAGCTAAATGCCTATATCAAAAACACAGAAAGGTTACAAATTGACAACCTAATGTGATACCCCAAGGAACTATGGAAACAAGAAAAAAAATCAAATCCAAAACTACCAGAAGAATAGAAATAACAAAAAATAGAGCAGAATTAAATAAATTTGAAGCCAAGAAAATACAAAGGATCAATGAAACAAAAATTTAGTTTTTTGAGAAGACAAAATTGATAGACCACTAGCTAGATTAACCCAAAAGAAGAAGATTCTAATAAGCTCAATCAGAAATGAAAATAAAGTCATTACAACTAATACCACAAAAATACAAGGGATCATTCAAAAGTACTATGAACACCTCTATGCACACGAACTAGGAAATGTAGAGAAAATGGGTAAATCCTGGAAACATAACAATCCTAGAAGCTTGAATCAGGAAGAAACAGAAATCCAGAGCATACAAACAACAAAAAAAGCTATTCCAAAAGATTGAAGCTATTCCAAATGATTGAGCTATTCCAAAAGATTGAGAAGGAAGGAATCCTCCCTAACTCATTCTACAAATCCAGTATCCCCCTGACACCAAAGCCAGGAAAGAATATAACAAAACAAGAAAACTGCAGGCCAATATCCCTGCTGAACATAGATATAAAAATTCTCTACAAAATACTACCAAAACAAATCCTACAGCACATTAAAAAGATAATTCACCACTATCAAGTGGGTTTTATTGCAGGGATACAGGGATGGTTCAACATACTCAAGTCAATAAATGTGATACATCACATAAACAGAATCAAAAACAAAAACTATATCATCTCAACATACACAGAAAAAGCACTGATAAAATTTAGTATTCCTTTATGATAAAAACCCTCAACAAGCCAGGCACAGAAGCAGCATGCCTCAAAATAATAAAAGCCATATATGACAAACCCATAGCCAACATCATAATGATTGGGGCAACGTTTAAAGCATTCCCCCTGAGTACTGGAAGAAGACAAAGATGCCCACTTTTACCATTTCTAACCAGGCAAAAGGAAGAAATAAAGGGCATCCAAATTGGAAAACAGGAAGTCACATTATTTCGGCTTCTGATATGTTATTATATCTAGAAAACCCTAAAGACTTCCCCAAAAGACTCCTAGATTTGATAAATGAATTCAGTAAATCTCAAGTTACAAAATTATTGTAAACAAATCAGTAGCACTGCTATACACCAACAATGACCAAGCTGAGAATCAAATTAGAAACTCAATCCCATTTACAATAGCTACAAAAGATATAAAATTCCTAGGGATATACTTAACCAAGGAGGTGAACTATTTCTACAAGGAGGACTACAAAACACTGATGAAAGAAATCATAGATGACACAAACAAAATGAAAAACATCCCATGCTCATGTATTGGAAGAATCAATATTGTGAAAATGACCATAGACCCAAAGCAATCTACATATTCAGTGAAATTCTTACTAAAATACCGTGGTCATTTTTCACAGAATTTGAAAAACCAATCCTGAAATTCATATGGAACCCAAAAAGAGCCTGATTAGCCAAAGAAATCCTAAGTGAAAAGAACAAATCTGGAGGCATCACATTACCTGACTTGAAATTATACTACAAGGCTATAGTAACCAAAACAGTATGATACTGATATAAAAATAAACACAGACCAATGGAACAGAACAGAGAGTGCAGAAATAAAGCCAACTACTTACAACAAACTGATTTTTGACAAAAAAGTAAAAGCATACACTGGGTAAAGGACATCCTATTCAATAAATGATGCTGAGAAAATTGGATAGCCACATGTAGAAGAATGAAATTGGATTCCTATCTTTTACTGTATATAGAAATTAACTCAAGCTGGATTAAGTCTTAAATTTAAGATCTGAAACCGTAAAAATTCTACAAGAAAACCTAGGAAAAACTCTTCAGGACTTTGGCCTAGGTAAAGAATTTATTACAAAGACCCCAAAAGCAAATGCAATGAAAACAAAATAAATCAACCTACCTAAACAAAATAAATCAGACCTACCTAATTAAACTGGAAATTTTCTGCACAGCAAAAGAAATAATCCACAGAATAAACAGACAACCTATACAATGGGAGAAAATATTTGCAAACTTTATAACTTTGATAAAGGACTAAAAGCCAGAATCTCAAACAAAACTGCAAGAAGATGCTTGACCTGGGAGGTGGAGGTTGCAGTCAGCCAAGATCACACCACTGCACTCCAGCCTGGCAGACAGGGTGAGACTCCATCTCAAAAACAAAACAAAACAAAACAAAACAAAAACTGCAAGAAGAAAACAAATAATCCCATTAAAAAGTGGGCAAATGACATGAACAGATATTTCTCAAAAGCAGATATACAAATGGCCAATAAACATATGAAAAAATGCTCATCACCAGTCAACATGGAAATGCAAATTAAAATGGCAATGAGATACCACCTTACCCTAGCCAGAATGGCCATTATTAAAAAGCCAGAAAACAATAGGTGTCAGCATGGATGTGGTGAAAAGGGATCACATACACTTTTGGTGGGAATGTAAATTAGTACAACCCCTATAGAAAACAGTATGGAGATTTCTCAAAGAACTAAAAGCAGATCTACCATTTGATCCTACAATCCCACTACTGGGTACCTACCCAAAGGATAATAAGTTATTCAATTAAAAAATCATCTTCACAAGGATGTTTATCAAAGCACAATTCACAATTGCAAATGTGGAACTGTGAATTGGAATTAACCTAAGTGCCCATCAGCTAATGAGTGAAGAAAATAAATGTGGTATATATACACTATGGAATACTACTCAGCCACAAAAAAAAAGAATGAAATAATGTCTTCTGCGCAACTTGGATGACGCTGGAGGCCATTATCTTAAGTGATATAACAGGATTGAAAAACCAAATACCCCAAGCTTCCACTTATAAGTGGAAGCTAAGCTATGAGTACACAATGGCATACTGAGTCATAAAATGAACATTGGAGACTCGGATGGCGAGAGGACAGGCAGAGGGAAAGGAATGAAAAGTTACCTATTGGGTACAAGGTAGGCTATTCAGGTTGACAGTTACACTAAAAACCTAGACTTCACCACCATAGGATGTATCTATGTAACCCAAAACTACTTGTACTCCAACAACAGCTATTGAAACAAAAAAAAATTAAGAAACAAAATAAAATAAAATTTGCCCTTCCCATAGAAAAAAAGAATATTTGAGGAAAAGATAGATAATTAAAAACAACGACAAAAAACATGGACAAGATGCTTGAAAAGGTGCTTTATAAAATGACTAACAAACATACAAAATGTTCTCAACTACTACAATCATGAGTTAAATATGAAGTGAAATTACAATGAAATACCACAGCACACACACTAGAAGGACTAAAATAAAAAGACTGACAATATAATGTGTTTGTAAAAATATAAAAGAAACTGGAACTCTCAAACACTACTTATGGGAGTATAAACTGATACAATAACTTTGGATTTTATTGGTGTCTAGCAATGTTATACATAAACCCTCTCACCCAGGGATCTGAATTTTAACAGATATACATATATGTTTATAAAAAAGCAAATATAAGAATATTCATGACAGTATTATTCTCAACAGCCCAAAACTGGGAACAACCCAAATGTCCAGCAATATTAGAATAAGTAAATTGTTTTATTTTTACACAATGCAAAATAGTGCACAATGAAATTGAACAAATTACATGCAACATAGATGAATCTCAACATGATGTTGAATAAAAAAAAGGCAGACACAGAAGCATACATTCTTTACAATGCCATTTATTTTTTAACAGAATTCAAAAATTCTGTTAAATGTCAGAAAAGGGATTACTTTGGGGAAAAGAGCCTAAGAGTGGGCATGACTGGGACTTCTGGGCTACCTGTGATCTTTCATTTCTTGATCTGGTTAGTGAGTATATGAATGTGCTCATTTTGTGAAAATTCATTGAGCTGTATACTTATAACATGTGCACTTTGCTGTATACATATTACCCTTCAAAAGTAGCTGTATTTTTTAAAAAATATGTTAAGCACTGTTAGGTGCCAGGCACTATGTACAATGCATAAGGCTGGCATTTTTTTCAGAGCTTTTTCATACTAGAGCTGAAAAATATCTCACCCTTCTTCCTTGTTGATGTCATGTGTTAAACCCTAACTAATAAAAGAGGGCATTTGTAAGTACAATCTCAAGTGAGAAAATGCATAGAGGATATTTTAGCATAATCAACACAGAGACGTGGAGAGAAAATCATTCTGGCAATGGAAAATGTTTGACTCACAAATATTCCACCTAAAATACCTTGCAGGGCTGTCACCCCTCAGCCCATCTAAAATAAAATATGATAGAATTGAGTGACTGGTGACTAAATTGAAGAATTAACAGAATTCAACTCTACAAGAAAAGAATGGAAGAGTGGTTGAAAAGAAAAGAAAATATGCCAATTCAAAAGGAGAGCGATTTGAGTTCACAAGTGATGACAGACTCAGACTCTGAGACCTAAGAGAGAAGAACCCATGCCTGCCGAGGATCTCAGTGACACTGTTCAATTCAAAATCAAGAAGGGAGTACTCTACAACAACCACTTTCTATGGATGTGCACAAGTTGGTAGATACAACTTGAACTCAAAGTAATAGTTATATTGAGCGTTGAATAGGTATTTGCCTAGCAGATAAGGGCATTCAATAATGCACTGTACAAACCTTCCAAATTACCAGTTAATGCATCACACTAGGATTATCCTGCTAGGGGAAGGGGTACAGAAGGTACTGCTATAGCACAGGGTAAAGCTGCACCTGAGTCAAAGTAAGCCATGAACTGAGCCGAAGAACAAGCTGCCTGGGGGTAAAAGTAGATACCAAATGAGAAGTAATTGTGCTCAGAACACCCTCATCAAAAGAGAAGGGCATGTTGAAGTTAGCCATGTTCTTGGCACTAGAGTTGCTAGGAAAGCAGGCCATTTAAGAGTAGATATTTAAACCAGATTACTGGAAACATACCCTGATATGGAAAGATAGTTTCTGCATGTTGCTTGGGGAAAATGCCAGGAGTAGAAGACCTAGGAAGGGCAGTGTATGTAGCCACATCATTCATAATAGAATTTTAAACAAAATCTGTACTGTTTTTTGAAATGGAGGAAAGATCCATTATCAAGATAGAAGAGCTGGTAGAAAGTCCAAAGAGAACTGTGATCTGTATTATAGTCCTAGTCATAGGACCTATAATAGAAGATAGGAGAAGAAATGCAGCCATGTGGGAATGCTATTAAGGTACTGTAGCTGAGGACTTCTAGAAGGTCTAGAGTGAGTGCCAGGGGAGGAGGAGTTTGAACTGTAGATTAAACAAGATAAAGAACTGTAACAATAATCTCTTAGAAAATAGAAGTGGGTTATGGAGCACCCTTGGGATCCCTCCTCCTGGTGATAGGAGGTTGAAAGACCCAGGATGTATCAGCCTTAATGCAGGACTCATTGCGTGTCTTAAAAACAGTTTTTAGGAGCAGAAAAGGCCAAAAAGGCAAATACCAAATCCTTTTACCACAAATAAAGAAGGAATAAAAATAATTCTGTTCCTGAGGTAAGACTGGAGAAACGTGTATGGTGTAATAGAGAAGGAAGATAGGGATTCAGTCAGGAAGC
Source organism: Pan paniscus (assembly GCF_029289425.2). Classification (NCBI taxonomy): domain Eukaryota; kingdom Metazoa; phylum Chordata; class Mammalia; order Primates; family Hominidae; genus Pan; species Pan paniscus. The sequence goes on along the minus strand of NC_073262.2, from coordinate 113,447,566 downwards.
CAGCATGGATCAAATGAAAGTTAGCAGGAGCCATTGAGAGTGGGTTGAGGGCAGATCTAGAAATTCAGTTTTAGACAATCTGGACATTAATGATACCTTAGGATCTGAGCGATGAGAGGAAAAATTAAAGGGAAGCTGATGTTAAACTGTGTTTTTTCCTTCGTAGATCTGCAGCCACCATCCCCATTTGTGTTTTTGTTTTCTATAGAGGTTCCGTTTGAAAGGCAAAGGCAGACTCCCTTGGAACAACTTATCTTCCTATCTTGGGGATAGCCTAACTCATCGAGGAGATTGTGTTTGGTGTTCCAGAGAAGAGGGAGGAAAAGAGAGTGACAGGGAAGGGAGCAGATTTCCATGACACTAAAAGGGAGAAAATGCCTGCAGATTATTTCCAGACTCTTTCTCAGTGTTCTGAGGAGGTGGTTTCAACTCTGGGGGAAATGGATGTAAAGTATACCTAGGGATGTTGGATTCCGATTTCTGAACCCTGGTGCATGCACAACTGAGCTATGTGATTTCAAGTGTACTCTCGGTACCCAACAGCAATGTATATCTGCATATCATGGCTCCTATACATTCCTGATATTGCTTCAGTACTATCAACTATGGAAAATGCTGAGCTGACTCAGTACAAAGGAAAGGAATTTGTACTGTTGCGCTATGCTTATAAAATGCTGAGGGAGGATTTCAAACTATTTAAAACCAGATATAGCACAGGCATCTCTATATCAGGCACTGGTCCTGAACAACATGCATAAATATCAGTCATAAATATCTCAGCCCTGGGCATATGTCTTAAAATATATGTGATTTATTTTATTATATGGGAAGATAGACATGTGTTCAAATAAACATTTAAACATTTTATTATTTTAAATAAAGTTTAACTCATCTGTACATACCTTGTGGTTTATTATATAGGTGACTAAAGCCTAGTCATAATATTTCTGGTGAAATAAGGCTCTGGCTTATAAAATAATCACACACATACCCCTTGTGTCAGAAATGTTCTTGTTAAGATACCTGAGTTTCAGATGCCCCAGCTCAGCTTTCAACAGTAAAACCTAAGTCAATTTTGTAGCTCTGGGACCAACACAGCAGGGCTTCACTGCTACTCACAGTGTGCTCCATGTGTTATCACGCAGAATCTCAGTCTTCTCCCCCTGCTGCCCCCACAAACATTAAAGTTTGAGAAGCACAATGGCATGAGCTTGTCCAATTTAAGAGAGTGCATGATTTAGCCTCTATGGTCCCCCACTGTTTCAATTCAGTTTGGGAAGTTTAATTCCGTTCCTTCTAAGTGCATTAGAAACTCCTCTTCCCACAGAAATGCCCCAAGAAAAGGCCTGATTCATGGTACTTAAAACACACCCACATACAGCTTTAATAGCTAAAGACGTGCATAGGCTTCAAGGACATGGTCTGCTAGTGATAAAAGACAGAATGCATTTTGGATTTGCATTAGTAACATAAAAGTAGCTTCATGTCCCAAAGTTATCATCAATGCTTCCACAGAGAATAACCTTTAATGATCAAAATAGGTGAATAGTGAATAATTCCTAATCATTATAAGCATGACCGCTAGGTCTGTAACATACTTAGGACCTTTGTTTTATCAATTCTACCTTGTTTTCCACCATACCTACCCTTTTCAAATTCTGTAGCATTTTTATAAAAGGTAGGAAAACATAAGTTTATAAGTAATGCTCTTGGTGAAAAATTCTAAGAATTTTGGTAATGCATAAGGCTAAACAAATTAGCTGGCATAATTCTAGATTATTAGTTTTTAATTTTACTTAAACTTCTAGGATACATGTGCAGAATGTGCAGGTTTGTTACATAGGTAAACATGTGCCATGGTGATTTGCTGCATCTATCAACCCATCACTTACCTATTAAGCCCAGCACACATTAGCTATTTATCCTGATGCTCTCCCTCCTGCTGCGCCCCTCCGACAGGCCCCAGTGTGTGTTGTTCCCCTCCCTGTGTCCATGTGTTCTCATTGTTCAGCTCCCACTTATAAGTGAGAACATGTGGTGTTAGGTTTTCTGTTTCTGTGTTAGTTTGCTGAGGATAATGACTTCCAGCTCCACCCAAGTCCCTGAAAAGGACATGATCTCATTCCTTCTTATGGCTGCATAGTATTCCATGATGCATATGTACCACATTTTCTTTATCCAGTCTATCATTGATGGGCATTTGGGTTAACTCCATGTCTTTGCTGTTGTGAATCTCACTCACTTTTTAATTGTACCTTTTTTGTGTGTGTACCTAGCAGTGTCTTCATTTTTTAAATATAGAAACTGAGGCACAGAAAAAACTAAGTAAGTTGCCTAAAGTTACATAAGAGAGTTTCTTATGTAACTTTAGAACAAGAACAAGAAACAGTAAGGTCAGGATTAGAAAGCTCATGTTCTTTGTATACTACAACACAGTTTCTTCTTTCAGGATTAGGTTGAGGGCTTTATTTTAATAAAAATATAACTGCAAACTTCAATAAGTTCTCTATTATAAGAAGCTGATGCCCTTCTTAGAATATAGCAATGTTTAGATGCCATGGTGGTTTGCTGCACCTATGAACCTGTCATCTAGGTTTTAAGCCCTGCATGCATTAGGTATTCGTCCTAATGTTCTCCCTCCCCTTGATCCTAACCCCAACAGGCCCTGGTGTGTGATGTTCCCCTCCCTGTGTCCGTATGTTCTCATTGTTCAACTCCCACTTATAAATGAGAACATGTGGTATTTGGTTTTCTGTTCCTGTGTTAGTTTGCTAAGAATTATGGTTTCCAGCTTCATCCATGTCCCTGCAAAGGACATGAACTCATTCTTTTTTATGGCTGCATAGTATTCCATGGTATATATGTGCCACATTTTCTTTATCCAGTCTATCACTGATGGGCATTTGGGTTGGTTTCAAGTCTTTGCTATTGTAAATAGTGCTGCAATAAACATATATGTGCATGTGTCTCTATAGTAGAATGATTTACAATCCTTTGGGTATATACCCAGTAATGGGATTGCTGGGTCAAATGGTATTTCTGGTTCTAGATCCTTGAGGCATAGCCACATTGTCTTCCACGATGGCTGAACTAATTTACACAGTGTAAAAGTGTTCCTATTTCTCCACAGCCTCGCCAGCATCTATTGTTTCCTGATTTTTTAAAGAGCACCATTTTTTTTAACTGTATAGAAGTTCTTTAGTTTAATTAGATCCCATTTTTCAATTTTGGCTTTTGTTGCAATTGCTTTTGGTGTTTTAGTCATGAAGTCTTTCCCCATGCCTATGTCCTGAATGGTATTGCTTAGGTTTTCTTCTAGGATTTTTGTGGTTTTCGGTTTTACATTTAAGTATTTAATCTAACTTATGTTTTGTATAAGGTGTAAGGAAGGGATCCAGTTTCTGTTTTCTGCATATGGCTAGCCAGTTTTCCCAGCACCATTTATTAAACAGGGAATCCTTTCCCCATTGCTCGTTTTTGTCAGATTTGTCAAAGATCAGGTTGTTGTAGATGTGTGGTGTTATTTCTGAGGCTTCTGTTCTGTTCCATTGGTCTATATATCTTTTTGGTACCAGTACCATGCTGTTTTGGTTACTGTAGCCTTGTAGTATAGTTTGAAGTCAGGTAATGTGATGCCTCCAGCTTTGTTCTTTTTGCTTAGGATTATCTTGGCTATATGGGCTTTTTTGGTTTCATATGAAATTTTAAGTAGTTTTTTTCTAATTCTGCCAAGAAAGTCAATGGTTGCTTAATAGGAATAGCATTGAATCTATAAAATACTTTGAGCAGTATGGCCATTTTCACGATATTGATTCTTCCTATTCATGAGCATAGAATTTTTTCCATTTATTGTGTCCTTTCTTATTTCCTTGAATAGTGGTTTGTAGTTCTCCTTGAAGAGGTCCTTCATGTCCCTTGTAAGCTGTATTCCTAGGTATTTCACTCTGTTTATAGCAATTGTGAATGGGAGTTCACTCATGATTTGGCTCTCTGCTTGTATGTATTAATTTATTTTGAGCAGAAAAATAAAATTATTCACACTGAAATAAAGATAATTCTGGCAAACACATGCAGTGGTTTAAGAAGACATGTTTTTGTCAATTCCCCATTAAGCCTTTAGGTTTCTGAACCAAAGCTATGGCTAACATAAATAACAGTTAATATTTATTTCTTACTTACTCTGTGTCAGGTGCTATGCCATGGCAAAGCTGTTGTCATCCTGGGTTCTTGAATGATTACGTGGCACAGAGCCTGCCTACTACCTTGTTATATGAACAAGAAATAAACTTCTATTTTATTTCAGCCATTACATTTTTGCATCTATTCATTACAGCAGTTTGGCATACCCTAACAAAGACAAGTACGCATCATTTATTATTCCATTTGTTACAGGTATGGAAATGAAGACTTGGGATACTTGTTCAATGTTTCACAACTAGTAAGTGGTGGAATTGAGATGGAGTTGACATTGTCTAAGTCTAGAGCAACTGTTCTTAACCACCAGATCACAATGCCCCGAAGTTATAAGGCTCCATGAAGTGTTCAAGTTCTTGTGTAATATATATGGCTCTACATTATTTAATCCTAAATTTGTAAATTTAATTCCTCAGCATTTTAATGTTCCTGTACCTTTGCCTTTAGTATTTCCACCTTGGAATGCCCTGTCATTGAAATCCTTTCAGTTTCCCAAGGTTCTGCTCATTTGTTACTGCCTTAATGACTGACCTGACCCTCTAGCTCAAATAATCTCATCCTCCCATAGTGTACTTTTTAACTTTCTTAGACTACATGATAATCTGTCTTGCTCAATGATTTACTTCAAATTATCATCTCCTTATTTAATTTTGAAGGCTTTTTTTTCACATTGTGAAAGGTGCTCCTGTGTTCTCTCCATAACAATTTGTCCTTCTTTTTTAACCCAGATGTACAATTTTGTTCAAGGGGCAAAGTGTCCAGCCCGAGATGAAGAAAGATAGTAAAGGCATGATTGTCTTTTAAATCTGTTACACTTATCCTTTGCCCCATTTTCAGATACTTTCCCATCTTTCCTGCACCTAAGAGTTGCCCAGTGACAGGGTCTAACTAACAAAAAATAAGGGATAATCTGCTAAGAAAGCAGAATTTTTTCTTCAGGGAAGATACTCCTTCTGACATGGGACAGACAGGGAAAGAAAAAAAAGAGAGAGAAATCAAAGAAGAAAATCTGCTTCCTCCTTCCTGATTTGGGGCAGACAAATGAGGATTTTATATTTATAGCTATAGAAGTCTTCTGAAAACCTTAAGATGGCCAGGCTAAGGACAAAAATCCATGATTCTGGGAAAAGTAGTACAGATATATGAAAAGAGCCTAATCTTTTATATAATCCATGAGCTCCTATGTCAATTTTTAGACTGCCTATCTACCCTTATTATGTGAAATAACTGAATATCTTTACGAGCTAATCTTAGCCATGTTTTAAAGCTAAAACCATTCCTGATACAGAATCACACCTGAAACAGCACCTGATTATGGTCACCAGGACTATTCACAAGTATTCCACATCCCCTCCTTCCACATTCATATTCAAATTACCACTTCCTCACCCACTTTGCAGTTAGGCACATGGCCATGTGACTTGTATTAGTTGGCAATATGTGAGCAGACTTGTTGTGGGACACCTCTGGGTGGAAGCTTTAAGAGCATATACAATTCACAGTAAGTATCCCTTCTCCTGGCATAGTCATCATGGTGCATATGTACAAAATCAAGTCTCAGCCTGGGTTCTCTAATAACTATGATGTGCAGAGCTCCCAGATTGACACAAGTTAGACATGTAGATAAGCAGCGAATGAGCCCTTGGTTTATTAAGCTACTGGGATTTTGTGGTTGTTTTACATGTAGCATAATTGAGCCTATATTTACTTATCCTGACAGAATCAATAGTCACAGGCTAATGACACATACTTTCTTTCTCCAGGATCTGCTGCATCGATTCCACCAAAACATATTAAGTTTGAGAAGTGTTGAAACAAAGGAACGATAACCACAGTTTAAAAACAAAATTATTTAGAAGAATATTTTTGTGCATGTGAAGATGTATTGTTAGCAGAAACTCAATTTCTACTATAAGAAAAGTAGAGAACTAATACTTATTAAATGCCTATTAGCCACAAGACAATAAAATATAAAAGATAAAATACCATAATGAATAATGTTACCAACACAGAAAACAATGGTAGTTTCATTTAAATAAATCTTTAAACAAGATATTTTAAAAGAAAATGTATGTGTAAGTTCCCAGAAATATTATGAAATGCTAAGTATTGTTTAACAAAGAATAGTTGCCTTTCTTATCACTGTGGAATGCTGCCAATCAAGGTTTTAGCCTTGATATAATTAGCTATAGTACTAGCAAAAGTTAAACCAAAAAAAAAAAAGCCTTATGTTATAATAATCGCTAACCCCAAAGAATTTAAATTTAGAATTTAACACTGTAAAAAAAGACTAACTTTCAAAATCAAAAGCTCTAATTTTAGGCTAAACTGTATTAGCTTGTATATGCATCACAAAAGCCTTTGGAATTTTATTAGGACAACATTGTTGGAATTAAATAACACCAATTTTTAAATAAACCAATATAAAACATTACCACCCAGTTGTGGTGGTTAATTTATCTGTTCATTTGGCTAGGCAATAGTACTCAGATGTTTGGTCAAACATCAGTTTAGATGTAGCTGGGAAGGCATTTTTAAAATGTGATTCCATTTAAGTCAGTAGACTTGGAGATTATCTTACATAATGTGGGTAGGCCTCATCCAAACAGTTGAAGGCCTTAAGAGAAAAAGACTGAAGTCCTCCCAGGGGAAAAAGGGATTCTGTCTCCAGATTACCTTTAGCCTGGAGACCAACATCAATAGGTCACCAAACTGCCAACCTGCACTACAGATTTTGTACTTTCCAGCCCCCATAATCATGTAAACCAATTAAAATTAATCAATTAGTATCATTATTTCTGTGTGTGTGTATATATATATATATTCAGAAATATATACACACATAATGAATATATATTCAGACAATCAATTAATATCTCTATATACAAATACACACACACATACATAAATTTTATTGGTTGTATGTATTGGTTCTGTTTCTCTGGCGATTCCTGACCAATATACCCGTTATTTTAAATTGTTCATCACATGACCTCAAAAGTCCTAGGGGTTATAAATTATGTCAGCCAAAATTAGGAGCTATGTAACATAGAAATTACTAACATGTATAGCTTACAGAGTGTAAATTAGCCCTATTTCTGAAATACCAGTGTTACAACGGTGTCAGGTTTTAAGGTTTATAGACATATAAGGACATCCACAACCAGAATTCTTCAGCATGCATAATATCTTTCACCAGTCTCCTAGATCATGCTACCAAATTTTATGACTAAGGGATCACTTACAAATCTGTTACGGGTAATTTATAAGCACTAAACCAAAAGTTGAAAGAAATGAATAAAGAGACATCATGATATATTAAAGCCTGCACATTCTCTTCACAGCAGAGAAAGCATCAAACGGAAATGATCACTGTTACACAATAGATTAACTTCTGGAATGACATTGCTAAAATATGTTATTTTTAACATTACTATCATTTAGAAATCACACTGTTATGTGCCTGGACAAATAAAAGGCATTCTTCCAGGATCAGTGACAGTGATAGGAGAGACAAATTTTAATAGAAATGCAAGTTCATTTCTATTAATTGACTAATCATTTCTTCTGATACTCTGTAGACTAGTTCCAGTATAAACGTCACTTCTGCAAGTTTAGTTTTCTCTAGTGGAAAGAACAAAGGCTTTCAAATCAGGAGTCCTGAGTGTTTCTCTCCGCTCCAAGTATTTAGACCACATAAGACCGTGGGACCATGTAAGATCACGGGACCACGTAAGACCACTGCACTTCTCTGTTTCTCAATTTCTTCACCTCAGAAATAAGAGAAGTATTTTTCCTTAAAGTACTAGATTAATTAGTTAATATGCAAGAAAGCAGAACCCATGAAAGATACAGATACTGAGCACAGTGTTGAATAAAATCCCAGGATGACATCAATTATAGAAAAGTATCAAGTATTAGTAAGTATCAAATACTGTACTTCTGTTTCTTTAAGTATTGTATTTTTCACACAACGTTTAAACTTGTTTTAGAGGCAATAAACAGAAATTATAATAGAAAACAGTCAGGCTGGGCACGGTAGCTCACGCCTGTAATCCCAGCACTTTGGGAGGCTGAGGTGGGCGGATTACTTGAGATCAGGAGTTCAAGACCAGGCTGGCCAACATGGTAAAACCCCGTCTCTACAAAAATTAGCCAGGAGTTGTAGGGCACACCTGTAATCTCAGCTGCTGAGAAGGCTGAGGCAGGAGAATCACTTAAACTCGGGAGGCAGAGGTTGCAGTGAGCTGAGATCATGCCACTGCACTCCAACCTGGGAGACAGAGCAAAACTCCATCTCACTCCATCTCAAAAATAAAAATAAAAATAAAAAAACAATAAAAAAACACATAGTCAAGTCATGTCATAAAGAAAATAGCTTTGAATGAAAATAGTTTTGAATCTCATGGTACAAAGTAAAGGTGAACTATATGAGACTTAGTAACTGTGATTTGAGAAATTATTGAATTGTCGAAACAATTATTTTTCTAGTTGAAATTGACAACACATACTAAGGTGTCCATGTTATAAAAAAGATATATAGGGAAATATCAGAGCAAAAGAAAGATACCCTATGAATAAAGAAGCTCATGCTCTCCTAGAACAACTAAGAAAAGTATTGAGCTTCAGAATAGACGCTATGGAAATCAGAAATGTTCTGGTCTTTATTGGTTACTTATGCATGCCCTACGGAGGAGGATATTTGTGCTTCAACAATAGACTTCATCTGGGTACCATCTTTGATTCAATATTACTTAGAAAAAATAGCCAAATAACTGGAATATAATTTAGAAAATTACCACAGAAAGTGTCAACACACTGGGTAATATAGATAATAGTTAAAGAAGCGGAGAAAAATACATGCAAGCTCTAATTGTGCCTGGAAGTATACCAATAACACAACCATTGAGTCATCTGTTTATCTTATGGTTCATCAGCAACCTATACTGACAAGGATATCTGAAAATTTGATGCATTTCAGAGAGAATGGCAGAAGGAATTAAGGCACAAGGTAAAATATGCCTTGCTAAGCAGGAAACTGTTAATTAACAAGGCAAGCAAAAAAGGCAGTTAGTAAAAGAATGGAGACTCCGAGACATGGGTGAGAGCTTTACCAAATAAGACTCCAAAAAGAACAGATGTTTTTGCTTTAAGTCTGTTCATAAATACAGACAAGAAAATGAGGATGTTTGCTCTGAACATTTTACAGAGATAAGTTCAGATCATGGGAGTTAATTGTCCTTCACACCCATGAGCCCCACCCATTTTAAAAACACTAAGTGAGAAATACCAACTTAGAAGACAATGCAGCGTCAATGATAATAGCTTATGTTTATTAAGAATGTATTATATACCAGGCACTCTGCAAAGCACTTCACATGCATTCTTTCAGTGAATTCTTAGCAATCTGGTATGTACATCTTGTTATTATCTCTCCTCACAGGATTAGATTCTGAGGGTAGTAAAGATCTCACAGCAAATTAGTGGTAGACATAGGACTCCACTGGTAATTTTTTATTTTTTGTTTTTTTAATTCCAAATTCTATATTCTTAGCACTATGTAATCACTATATCATCTCTTGACACAGAAATTACACAATGGGCATAATGACATAAAGAGAGCTTTAATATTCTTTCTTCTTTTTGTTGATGAAAACCTATCTTACAGTAAAGCAGGATGATGACATTTCTCTTACACCATTCAATAACTGCCTGGCAAACAATAGCCTAGGACATTATGTTCAATTAGTTCATGTCAATCACATGCATATTGTCATCCTCCTTACAAATTCGAGATGTCTTCATCAAACCATTTTGTAAATCACAGGCTAATTTGCATAAATCTGAGAGAACTAACTAGTACATTGACTACATGCATACACACAAACTACAAATACATATGCATATACACATATTGGTGTTTGCCTATTGTAATGGAACTGTTTCTTCCTAATCACTTTTCACACAGGCAGATAGAGGCCTACTTCTCTCCATTGCTCCTGTCAGTGATGATGCCTGAATGCCTTGTTCTATACCTAAATTATTATTAAAAAGCACAGATACCAACACTGTGAACTCCAGTTAAAAGGTTATAGAGCTCCACTCTCTCACCCTGCCATAATCATTATATTGTAGAGTATATTAGACATTAAGAAAGCCTCCTGCAAAAATCAATTACCAGTTGTCAAAGCCTGCCTTTCGAGAAAATGTATAAGCAAAATCTAAGCCCTAGTAATAACTCACTAAAGCAAAAAGCCAACTTCCCAGTACAGATAAGATCACATAGAAGGAGAACAAAGAACCCCAGCTGTAGCAAGACCAATCTCTTAGTCACAACAACTCAAGGCCAGTCTCTTAGTCACAACAACTAAGGGTTATGATGCAAAGAGAAACAGGAAACTACTTAAATATCTTTGATAATTTGTTATACAGATAAATATGCATAGTAATCTCGGTACTGTTCTTATTACACACAGTAGTTCCAGTCATTTTCAACAAATCCTATTGTTGTCCATAGCAAGTTCATAGGTAAAGAATATTGTCTCAGGGTGTTGAATCAGGGAGAAACTACTTCTGTGTTACAGACTGGGCAAAACTTTTTATACCACATGTCTTGCAAAAGGCAGTAGTCACCTGTGAGATACAAATATATGTCAAGTGTTTTTAACCTGAATATCAGAAACTTTTTTTTAAAATCTCTAAACCTCTTGAAATTACTGTACATGCAAAATTCATGTGTATATTAAGTTTTTCTGTAAAGAAATTTTTGGCTTTCATCAGTTTCTCAAAAGTATCTATGACATCAGAAATGGATAAGGACTACTATAGTATTATATGTAAGGAAAACATAACATTGTAAAGCAAAGATCCTCTCACCTGTCATCTGGGGTAAAGAAAAAATAATGGCAAAACAAGTATTCATTGGGGGAGAAAGCAAAAAATACAAATAAAAAAGTAACACTCCAGGAATAATAGTCATAGAGAAATGATTCTTTCACTTCTCTACAATGTCTAAAGCCCAAATTATATTATTCTCAGATTTTCTCGATGCTATTTAAAGGGAAATAATTCACCTAAAATTTGGAGACAATAAACAAGCAGCAATGATGGGTGTGGGTTTGTTGCAACTTGTTTTTATTTAAAAATGTATTATGAATATCTTTTTCTTTCAGCATAAGGGTAAACAGATTGTCATCTCTTAATTTTTATGGAAAGATAAAGAAGCAATAGCTGATTAAAGCACACATATAATAGAAAGGTCAAAGAATAAAGATCTATGGGCTCACTCCAAAATTCAAAAAAATAAAATAAATAAAACAGAGATAAAGGAAGAAAAAAAAGAACTGAGAAAAGGTTAGGCATTTACATTGCAGAGTTAATCTAAATATAATTAGACCTAACTCAGCCTTTCTCCCAGAGTTCATAAACCTACAGGAAGAAGCTCTCTGTGGAGCAATATAGTCAAATGTGTCTTCCTTTAATGATCCATTTAAATGGCCAGTCTTGTCCTACCTGCTCTCAATTTTTCTGTTTACGCCATCTACTGCTTTTTTTAAAAGTACTTGACTATCTGCCTGTGTCTAAGCTGTTTATTAGTGCAACTTGAAACCAAAGCAAAAAGAACCTTTACTGTAATGTCTATTCTGTCCATTTCGGCCCAGTTACACCTAATTTCCCATTTTATTTAACTATGGACAGTTACATGAAACTCACATAACTCTGTGACTCAACTTAGAGAGAAAAACTAGAAATGTAAGAAAATGCCATTTTAAAAATGTTTAACTAGAAAATCAAGTCTTATTAATGATGAGATTTTTAAAAAATTAATGAATCATTGCATAAAGAAAAAAACCTAAACTTCCAAGTCAGGCAGATTCAGGTTTAAATCCCAGCCTCAGACTTAGGGTTTCAACGTTCACATGAAAGAGCTTAGGAAATGTCATTCTCATCCTTACAAAAAGAAATAAACAGCAACAACAACAAAAGAATGAATTGAAAATAAATGATTTTGCTTGGATTCAGAGAACTGAGGTCTCAGGGCAAACTTGAAATTTAGAGAGACAGATAAGATCTGCTTACCTGGAGGAGAAACTGCTAGAGCCATTTACTGTAGAATATTTAAAATGATCACTTTGATGAATTAGTAGAGGCTGAATGCAGACAATCTTGAAAGTGAGAAAGTACTGGGGCCGAAAGTGTTCAGAGGGATCCCACATATTCATGGGTTTTAACCTCCAGGGACCTCACAAAGTTTTCATGGTGAAGAGTCAAGAAAGATGTTCTTGTAGCTCTTGCAGGGGAAGGAAATGTAATCATTGTGAAATAAGCTCTAAAGATTCTTCATAATACAGGCCTGTTCTCCAGAAAAAAAGTCTTTACCAGAGCTACGGGAAGGGCATTTCTCCCATTTTAGCCCCCTCCAGCCCTCCTGTCTAGTCTAAGGGAGAAACAATCTAGCCTAATAGAAACAATTGAAGGTCACAGTTCAAAAACAAGTCCACCAAAATTATAAGATAACAGAACATTTTTTCTTCTCTATGCCTTACCACCATACCAAGTCTCAAGTAGACTATAGCTGAAAGAGCTGCAAGACAACTGTTTGAGGAGGGAAACTTAGAGAAACTCAAAGCCAAAAAAAGAAAAAAAAGACACTAAAAGCTAACACAGAAAACATTTGAAAAAGCAGATTAACATAAAACTTTACACTAAAGCCTTATTTACCTCAGTTATTATTACCCAATACAACATTCTGGTTTTCAACAACAAAATAGAAGATATGCAAAAAGACAAAAAGCATAGTTTGAAGAGACAAAGCAGATATCAAAACTAGATTCAGATATGACATAGACATGGGAATTATTAGACAGAAAATAAAAAATAACTATGATTAATAAGCTAAGAACTCTAATGGAAAAAGTAGACAACATTCAAGAATAAATGGGTAGTATAAGCAGAGAGATTGAAATTCTGAGAAATAATTAAAAGACAATGATAAAATTAAAAAACACCACAACAGAAATGAAAAATGTCTTTGATGGAGACATTAGTAGACTGGGCACACTGGAGAAAAGAATTAGTGAGCCTGAAGATATATCACTAGAGGCTTCCAAAGCTAACATGCAAAGAGGGAAAAGAATGCAGAAAATAATAAAATGATAACATCCAACAACTGTTGTGGAAAATTTTTTAAATGTGTAACATAAGTGATATTGGACTATGAGACAGAATACAAAAATAGAGCAGAAAATTAAAATAATGATTGCTGAAACAATTTTAAATTTAATGGCAGACAGCAAACTACAAATTCAGAACATTTAAACATCTAGCAGAATAACAAAAACAACGAAATTAAATCCAGACATATTAAATTTAAACTGGAGAAGGCTGGGCACAGTGGCTCACGCCTGTAATCCCAGCACTATGGGAGGCCGAGGCAGGAGGATCACCTAAGGTTAGGAGTACGAGACCAGCCTGGCCAACAGAGTGAAACCCCATCTCTACTAAAAATACAAAAATTAGCCAGGCATGGTGGCACATGCCTGTAATCCCAGCTACTTGGGAGGCTGAGGCAGGAGAATCGCTTGAACCCAGGAGGCGGAGGTTGCAGTGAGCCAAAATCGTGCCATTGCACTCCAGCCTGGGTGACAAGAGCAAAACTTCGTCTAAAAAAAAAAAAAAAAAAAAAAGAGCAAAAAACTGCAGAAAACCAAAGACAAAGAGAAAATCAGAGATAAAAAATAATGTCCTAGTGGTAAAGAAATGAGGATACAAATTACAATTGATTTTTCATTTTCTATCAGAAACTGCAAAAAAAGCAGTAGAAAAAAATATTTAAAGTGTTTTTAAAGAAAACACCAGTCTAGAATTCTATAACCAGTAAAATTATCCTTAAGTAGATAAGCAAAAATAAGTACTTCCTCATACAAACAAAAACAGAGAACTCATTACCATAAGACTTACTCTACAAGAAATGTTAAATGAAGTTCTTCAAGGAAAAGAAAACTCTTCAAGGAAAAGGAAAATTATGTAGGTCATAATTTCAGATCTACACAAAAAGAAAGTCTGTCAGAGAAGGAATAAATTAAAAAAATATTCTTACTCTAAATTCATCTACAAGAAGACTTTGTTTAAAATAATAACATTAAGGTATTAGGTGATTATAGCCTATGAATAAGTAAAATAAATGACAGAAGTGTCATAAGGAAAGGGAGGGAGAAATAGGAAATACTTTATAATAAAGAATCTTACATAAGAAGTAGTATAGTGTTATTTATAGGAAGACTTAGATCAGTTAAAAATGTATACTGACAGTCAACAGTAATTTATTGTACATTTTACAATAACTAAAAGAGTATAATTGGATTATTTGTAAAGGATAAATGCTTGAGGTGATGGATACCCCATTTACCTTAATGTGATTATTATGCATTGCATGCCTGTATCAAAACATCTTATATACCCCATAAATATATACGTATACTATTGTACTATTTACACACAAAAACTAAAATTTAAAATAAAAAAGTATACTGAAACTCTAGAGAAACCACTAGCTTATTTTTTAAGAACTATAATTTCTATGCAAAGAGAGAGAACCAAATGGAAGCATACAAAATAGTCAACTAAAACTACAGAAGACAAAGTGTGGAAAAAAGAAAGAAAAAATAAATGTAATGAATAAAAGACAGACATGGTAGATATTAACCCAAGTATATTAATAAGTTTTTAATGGGAGTGGGGTAAATGTACCAATTAAAACACAGAGATCAGAGTAAATAAACTATATACTGTCTATGTACTGTTTACAAGAAACTATACTATATACTGTCTATAATAAGCCTACTTTAAATATAAAAACACAGATAGACAAAAATTAAAGGGATGGACAAAACTATACCATGATAACACTAAGCAAAAGAAAGTTGGAGAACTACATTAATTTCAGACAAAACCAACCTCAGAACAATAAAAAGTATTCAGGATAAAGAGAGTCATTACGTAATGATAAAGGAATCAATTCTCCAAAAATACATAACAATAATTAACATATATGCACCTAAAAACTAAGCATCAAAATACAGGAGGCAAAAACTTGTAGAACTTAAAGTAGAAACAGACAAATTCACTATTATAATTGGAGATTCAACACCCTTCTTTTCCTACTTAACAAATTAAGCAGTCAGAAAATCAGTAAAGATAAAGTTGACCAACTTGACCTACTTGACTTTTATATAACACTCCAACCAACAACAGCAAAAAACACATTCTTCTCAAGCTTGAAAAAAACCCACCCTGATAGACCAAATTACAGGCTGTAAAATACACATGAACAAATTTAAAATAATAGAAATCATACCAAGTATATTCTCAGACCACAATGGAAATAGAAACCAATAGCAGAAAGAAAACAAGTAAATTCCAAAATATTTGAAAACTAGGTAACACACTTCTAAGTATCATATAAATTACCAATAAATCTCAAGATGAATTTTTGAAATATTTTTAACCCAATGAAAATAAAAATACAACCAGTTAAAATTATAAGACAAAGTGAAAGTAGAGCTTAGAGAGAAATTTATGGCTATACATGTACATATATATGAACAAAAATCAATCATCTAAATATCTACCTTAACAAACTGGATGAAAAACAGCAGTTCAGCCTAAAGCAAGCAGAAGGAAATAAATAATAATTCATGCAGAAATAAATTAAATGAAAAATAGAAATACAATAGAGAAAAATCAATAAAACCAAAAGCGGTTTCTTTGAAAAGATAAATTCCAGCCTCACCATTTCACAAAATGTAAATTACAGTAAACAACATCCCTTCTACGTTTACACATTTTTTTTGTTAGTAAAAGTGAGACAGTGATGCCTATTTTATAGATGATTATGAAAAGGCAATTGACATGGTATCTGGTACTAAGAGTTCAATAAATATTACATAGGAATTATTAATTTTATATCTCTCATACTAAGAGGGATACCAAAGGGCATATGTAAGACAAAGAAATGAAATAAAGAGAAAAGGGAAAGAAAAGAGAGTTACTGTAGATTTGAAAACACATTAGAAGCAAGTTGAACCTTCCAAAACTAAGCAGTGCCAATAGTGTTACTGTTACCTTCTTAATAAAAGGTTTTCCTAATTGAATTTCATCCCACAATAAATTCTGGATAAGTAGCATGAATTAACACACAGGCTGAAGCTGAAACTAAGCTTCTTTCTCTTCCCATTTTCTCCATTCAATCCTCACTACCTCCAAAATTCTCACCTATTATCCTCTAGATTACAGTCAGTTTCCTACTTGGGCCTCTGGTTGGAAATAAGATTGTAGTTTTCAAGTACGTGACATGAGTTCTTTAATCTCTCTCTCTTTTTTTTTTTTTTTTTTTTGCATTGGATAAGGAAATCAGTGCTTGAATTACAGAATGCTGTTATCATCAAGAAAGTGTATGTATTTTCTAAATATTATAATTGTGAGGTTGTGCTCTGATAGCTTGCTATTGACACATTTTATTTTGGAAAATTGGAAGTATGAATTAATACAATTTTGGGTGTCCTTTGTTATCTCTACCATTTCTGGGGGAAACGACTCAGACCATATTTGCTGGCAGAAACCAGAAAGCAACCAGGCATCTATGTAGGATTCTTATGGCTGAAAATGAGTATAAGAAAATAAGGAATACATGATATCTGGATTTTAAAATTTCTTCAAAAGAGAAGATATTTTATGCTGTAAATTAACATATCTTTGGTAATTAAAGAAAATTTTTTGATTTGCATTTTAATTTCCGTTATGGAAATTAATAAGAGGGTATTTATTTTGTGACTGTGTATTTTAAAACAATACTATACAATACTTTTTGCATACTGTCTCTGATTATCTGGATTGGCTAATATAACCTGCCATAGTTTGAAATGAGAAATAAAATACTGAGTGAATCTTCAGCATAACCCATGACATTTTTCTAGTTAAAATTAGTTATTATGAGCAAGTAATCCAAGCTTTTGCGGGCAATATCTAAACTGTTCATTCTATTGGCACTATTTGGTAGGTTGTGGCTATGACCCAGCTAGCTTCACTGAAAGCTCAAATATACCGAATGACACAGCAAGTAATAATTATGGTTACATGTAACTGTGTCACCACAATATATTCCTTGTATAGTGATGAGGTATAGCCTTAAGGGTCAACATAACCTCACCACACATAGTACAAAGGTAGTGAATCTACACCGTTGAGTTTCTCTGAATTGGTGGATTCCTTACTCCATTAAGAGCTGCCGTGAGAATTAGAGAATGAACTGAATGCTATATTTTATTACCTGAATACATTAGCCAATTCTTTTCCATGATAATAGGTGGCAACATACATCTACATCTTCTGAGCCACTTTCCCAAGTAGTTGTATCCTAAAAAATACTCTAAGAACTGTAATTTCATGAATTTCTATCATGTTCTGTGTCCCAAAGATTAGATGAGTGTCTAATGAACTTATGCTTTACCTTGGAAATCAAGTTATCATATTTATGTTACATTTGTAAATTTTGTTAGTTGATAAGACAGCAACAAATAACCAGTGCATTTCATGTGTCTTTGACTATTTTAACAAAATAAGGTACAGGAATTAACCTATACACTGTTAATGCTTTGGCAATTTTGAGGATTCATTCAAAATTTTTCTTTTCCAAGTAACTAGTAGTTTTAACATGAGTTATACAAATAGTTTATTCAAATAATTTTAAATCTGATTTGATGTAAATTAGAAAAATTAAGTATTGATCAGGTAAAAATATATTAAATTTAAATAGCAATTATAATCCCAAAGAACTAAAATAACAGAAAAGAGTGCTTATGACAGAAGATTATACGAATATTATGTTTTATCTGGGAAAAGAGACCATTCTTCAGGTAAATTAATAATAATTATTACCTACATGATAGATTATGCAAGATGTTGGCCAGCTGTTTCTCATTTCCACTGAGTACTGACTAGGAGAAAATATGTTTTAAAACTCAGCAGAATTAAAAAAAAAAACTGAAGAAATATTTTGGGAAACTTTTTATGGTAAAGAGTGATTATTAACATTGAAAAGTATAACTATAAGCTCGATTAAGGTTTCTTTCTTAAGGGATGCGTTACATATCAGGATACAGACTAAGTATAATACTCAAACACTTGATGGCCAGTAAAGTACTTATCCTCTAATGTTAAAGTTTTTCCTATAAGACTAAACGTGTTGTAGTTAAAAATGAAAAATAATCTGACTGACTTTAATTATCAACTTTTGCAGATGTGTTATTCTCCTTGAGTGTTTCATTGTTGCTATCACATTGCATATGTTTGATTCTACTTGCTATTTTGGTAAATAAGTGGGGAGAAATAGCTTACAATGTCACACAGAGCCCTACATTGTCTACCTGCTGGCCCATGTTACCTTCATAACCTCCTATTAGTCTTCCTCTTCCTTAGTCCTCTCCAGTCATAGTGACGTATTTACTATTCCTTCTGCCTGGAACTCTCTTTCCCATATATTTGCATGGCTAAACCCCTTATTTCTTTCAGGAATTTGCTGAATTTACGTTCTCATGAGATGATCCCTGGTAACTCTATCTAACATTAAAATCTGTTCCCTCTATCACCATTAGCCAGGACACTCTCAATTCTCCTTTCTCTGTATTTTTTTTTTCTTATAACACTTGTCATCTTCCAATATATTATATAATATTTTTATTATGTTTACCATGTACTGTCTCATTTCTTCCCACTAAAATGTAGTCCCCATATACTTAGGAAACTTTGTTTCGTTCATTGAATTACAGGTATACAAAATGTCTAAAACAGTGTTTGGTACTCAGTGCACATCCATTGAATAATGAGTAAATTGGTGAATAAAAAAGATAGATTCATCTGAGTGTTTGCCCAAATTGAGTCAGTGAATACCTGATTATACATAATTCCAAAATGTCTTGTCTGCTGTTAACCCATGAGGATTCTGTAGTTCAAGTGCAATGAATTGTAGGCACAAGAAATAGATGGAGATATACACATACACAAACATAAAAAGTAGATGTCCTGGGATCAAAAGATAATGGCAGGAACTGCCTATATAGATTTTATAAAGAGTTGCAACCCCAAACAAATACCTTAAAATTTTATGTCAGCCTTCATATAATTATATTTGCTGCATTCCTACCATTAATCTTATCTCAAATATTGTGATAGCTAATTGGCAAGTAAAATGAGGATACTATTTTAAAACTTGGAACTTTTGATTCAAAGAAAAAAATTGCAAGTTTGTCACATAAGAACGATGCTAAATTGAGTTAACCTACTCATCCCGTGCTTGCCTTCTGTAACTTTCTTTAAGCCATGACATTTACTGATTTTTTTTCTAAATCAAGAAATAAGGTAGGTGCTTTACATTAATTACTTCTGGTCCTCTAGTAATTATTGTAAAATAGGTATTGGTGTACTATTTTCCAGGAAAGACAAAGATTTAAAGAGGTTAAATTCTGCAAATACACAGCTAAAATGTAAAAGAGCCTGGTTTCAAGCCAAGATGGTCTGGCTTTAAGACCCATGGTCTTTCTACTAAGGAAGCGCCTCCCTTACTTATGATTGTTTCTGTCCCTTTCCCTAGAAGGTGGCATTGTTACAGGTCATCAATTCAGCCAGTATTCTGGCTCCATGGCAGCCACCATGAGAGCGAAGCCAGGGATGTGGAGAAGAAATTTGCAAACTCTCAGACCCTTTTGCCTATAAAACATCATGGCTTTTTGCAAGACTTCAGATCATCAAATCAGTTCCTTCTTGACTCTTCTCCTCTGCACTCTACACTCTACTTTTTAGGCAGAATGTTTAGTGCTACAAGCAAAAATAAAATAAAATAAAATTGAAGACCAAGCATGAGACCTATTCTCAGATATAGCTTGTGTTTTTTAGCCCTAGTTGGCAATTCTTCTGTTTATTTAATTTTGTTTCAAATTAAGAATGTATGATCTCATTAAACAGAAAGTGACATTTCAAGACCATATAAAAACTGCCAGAACATTATACATAATCTCTATACAAAAAGTTTTTATATGAACTTTTTATGACTTTATTTTTTTTCCTTCTCTCCCCTTCACACACTACCTTCGCCTTTTCTGTACCTAAAACCTGTAAATGTCACTCACTAGTGGAGCACAAGACTCAAGCAGTGAAATTCTCTTAAACAGAATTAATTATTCTTTCATTAAGCAATGAAGTAATCATTCATCCATGCTCATTTTCTAACCAGGAACGTCTGAAGCACAATAAAGAATAAAAGCCAATAGGTACTTGAATTTTGAGTAGAGTCTACCAGTTGAATCAGATACCATTTACTGACAAATAGCTATCTCATTTGCCAATGAATGAAGGTAATACTTGGCCTCTGCTTTCAAGGAGTCTATGGCTTATGAATTGTGGAATTTAAAGTCAACTATATATATAGTCACCATGCACTATATAGTTGTGTGATGTTAGAGACGTCATTTCACCTATCCGTATCTATAAATATAATAATAGTGGTAATTACAAAATGATACTAGATATGTAATGTATACCTTTCAGTGTTTTAGAGTTGTAGCAAAGGATACATGAGATCGCAAATTGAAAACATGCAGCAGAGACATTTGTCATCATTCTAAACATCACATGCTCCCCACATTTCCCAGCAATGCTTGCAATTAGGCAGGACCATGTGAGTATTTCTTGCCAATGGCTTACCATAACTGTTATGAGTCACATTCAGACCAAACCATTTAAGAAGTGAAGGTTGACACTACTAGCATTTTCCCTTTGGTGAAAATGGATACTTTGTCTTTAGACATCAGAACAATGACATGGGTAACCCTAAATCACTGAGTCAATGCATTGGTAAAGGAATCATAATAAAGTCTTCGTGTGTTAGAAATAACCTCTCCTTTGCTGAGCTACTAAGAATTTCAGTTTGTTTGTCATGGCAACATAAGTATAGCCTTTCTTGAAAAACAGAAATATCCTGGTATAGTGAAATATTGTGGACACTCAATAATTTTTTGCTGAAAAAAAATTCCATGGACACTACATTCCACAAGACAGTATGACATTTGGTATTAGATTGTGCAGTAAAAACCACAACTGGGAATTTATCTGGGACAGAGGAATGTGATCAATGTTGAATGGGATTTCATGAGGCAAAGTAGACAGGAGAGTTATTTATGCAGATAAGAAAAATTACCTTGGCAAAGGAAAGTGAGCTGGGATGAGCATGGTAAGTTTTTGGTAGTGAGATCTGCATGTCTTGAGCAGATATGGGAGCTGTAGAATGTTACAAAATTATGAGATAATGAACATGCTGAAAACTGGACAGAATTTAGATTTCATTCAAAGGCCAATAAAAAATTAGAAGAGATTATGAGTCAGCGACAAAAGTAGTGATTAAGGAAAATGTCTAGCTTTACCGTTTATAAAATATAAGTCAGAACAGTAGTTCTCAACTGTGGCTGTGCATTAGAATCACAAGCAATCCCATTACTGGGTATATACGCAAAGGAATATAAATCATTCTACCATGAAGATACATGCATGTATACATTCATCACAGCACTATTCAAAACAGCAGAGACATGGAATCAACCTAAATGCCCATCAACAGTAGACTGGATGAAGAAAACATGGTACATATACATGGAATATCATGGAATAATACACAGCCATAAAAACAAATGAGATCATGTCCTTTGCAGTAACATGGATGAAGATGGAGACCATTATCCTAAGCGAACTAACATGGGGACAGAAAACCAAATACTGCATGTTCTCACTTATAAGTGCAAGCTAAAACATTGAATACACATGGACACAAACAAGGAAACAGCAGACATGGGGGGATACTTGAGGGTGGAGGGTGGGAGGAGGGTGAGGATTAAAAAAAAAACTGTCAGGTACTACACTTTTTACCTGGTTCATGAAATAATCTGTACACCAAACCCCTAGGACACATAATTTACCTATATAACAAACCTGCACCTGTACCCCTGAATGCAAAATAAAGGTTAAAAAAGGAATCATATAGGAAACTACTAAATGACACCAAGGATGCTCCCCTTATTCCTGATTTAATGAATGAGTCTGGGGATCAATGTGCTTTTAAAGCTGAGCAAGTGCTTCTAATTATTCTAAATTGCAACAAGCATTGAGATACTGGGGAATCAGGGGATCTTGTCTTCTTGAAGGCCAATTATAAGAATGATACAAGACACCCTTATAAGTATGATAATACCAAGATTTTGCTTATTTTACTCAGGGTTGAAGTGGGTGTCATAATGAGGAAGTAATAATCTGGATCTTTCTTTGCCATTTTTAATTCCCCCAACATTGGAGCAAGAACAAACTGCACTGGGGCCCTTCTATTCTTTTTTCCATTTATTTAAATCTTGCTCTGTAAATTTCAGGTTCTACAGCACAAAGTGAGAGGTTGAACCACACAAATTCCTCTCTCTATTCCATCTCAGCAGCCCAACATTCTAAGTCCTGGATCTAACCATCATATGAAACACTAAAAGATTAAATATTTTGTTTCATTTACTTGTTAAAGAGTTATCCAAACCTCTAAGTGGTTTGACCAGGCTTTCCATCTCCATTGCTTTAAATTTTTTAACTCTGTAACATACTAAAAATTAGTATGGTCCTATCACAAATATCACCTATTTGTGATGGGTATATGATTTGGAATAGGACCTAAGTTATAATGTGCCAATATAGTGATTTCTATCATTTATTATATAACTTCTTGTTCCCAACTCCTTTTCCCATACTCCCTACAGGCACCCAAACACATTCCAGAATATGCACACAATATTTGAGGCTGAATGAGCCAAAAAAAAAGAAAAAAGAAAAAAAAATAACTCTAATCAGCTTTTTCAAAACATACAGACTTCAGCACAATGGAATATTTCCTCACCAAAGACTTTTATGAAGGTAGTGATCAATTTCTTAAAAGGCTAACAGACCTCCCTTTAGCTTTTTAACAAAATTATCCCGGTCATCAGAAGTTGTGCAGGCCAGAGACTCTAGCATGTTCAGCTTCATAATTTTGAATAAAATTTTTAAAAGATCTGAGTACCTCTTACATAATGACACTTATTTATTGGCCCCACGTAATATTATGTTTGTGTGTTTATTGAGGGTAGCTTTTTGTGTTACTCTTTGCACTTTGCAGGCTTTGAAAAACTCTCTGCCCCCATAGGAAGCCATTTTGATCTAAAGGAGTCATTCTCCAAAGAGCATGAAACTGTTGCAATATTTATGAAATCTAAAACCTCTACTCTTGATCGTTTTAATAAAGATCCCAGAGGCAGGTGTTGAGGCTAATAAAGAAGGGAGGAAGAAGGAAACTCAACATATAAAAGAATCTAACAGCGTACTCTCAGCAGACTGCTAAAATGTAAACAGAGTGGTGATCAATGATAGACTGTTTCTAAATTAAAATCTTAAAATGCATATTAATGAATCTTTTTGAAAAAGCATGTTATATTGAGAATGGCACTTAGGCAAATAGAAACAACTTTTATTTTAGATTCCAGTTCTCATTCAGCTGAGTTTCCTGACTAGAAAATACTTGCCTAGTTAGTGCACAGAATTGTATGGTTCATTTTTAAAGTAATCTGGAAAGACGATTTTTAAAGAAATACCCCAAACATAAACAGGTCAAAATGTGGCTCTCAACTTATCCCTGAAGGGTCTCTTAGAAAGCCTCACAGATGCTCATTTTTATAAGGCCACCTGCCATACCGATGAAAAGGATGGGATCGCTTTGAATAGCAAGGGAAAAAAGCCAACCACCTGGAAATAAGCATGAAAAACTGAAAAGATTAGAATTCAGTATCTCGATTCTAGGAAACAACTGTGCAACAGAAAGCAAATTCATGAATCCAAGAAGAAACAAATTTAGAATTGGCCTAATTCAAATGGAATGTTTTTCTATGATCAGTAGCATAGTAAAACCCCGTCTTTTTTTTTTTAATCAAGTAAGTGTTTAGATGAGTGTGATGAAGCATAAATTAAAAGGCAAGAGGGTTTTAAGAGATGGGGCTGGCAAGTTGGTCAGTGGGGAGGTAATGCAGACTGTTGTCACACAGACTGGTGGCTTTCAGACTTTGTTAAAGCACTCAATTAACTCCCTGCCTTCTACCCTCTTTCATCCGTTTACCTAAAAGAAAGTGCTTTGTGGAACTAAAATATCCAAAATGATAAAAATAGAACTAGTCTGGTTAAGCAGGGAAGAACAGAGTAAGAGTGCAGTGAGAGGACAGAAACCGCTGAAATTTCCCCTCCTAACCCCATCACCACCACAGGGACCCTGAGTTACTTCCAATAATCCTTAAGGCTTTCAGAGAGTCATTTTGAACACCACTTAAACAGACAATGGTAAATATTTGCACACTTTAAGCAAAAGATGAACATGTCCAGATTATTATTTAGATGTCAAGCATCATTCTAAGAGAGGATGGGTTTGAGCTTGTGAGTTTGAGGGCAGGGAGTTTGGAGACTATTGCATTTGTCTGGAAAAAAGAAGGCTAGGTTTCCCAACTAAGATGAAAGTGATCAAAATGGGTTGGAGACATATTTGGGAGGCGATTTGAGAAGACTTGGTGATTGATTACACATGGGAAATTCATGGATCAGGTGAATTCAGTAGTATATCCTAAGTTAGTTCCAAGCACCACGACTGGTTAAAGGGTACAGAGAATTTAAGAGGAAAAGGTGGGTGTTTGTTGGGGGAAACAAATTGTTTTAGTTATTACCAGGTTGGGGTGTGTGAAATGTTTAGTTGGCGAGAATATATATGAATATGAGTCTTGAAAGACAATTCTAGTCTGCAGATTTTTATTTAGGGTAACTAACACGTAGATGGTAACTAAAATCCTAGCAAAGAAATAGGAAAGAAGAATCTATTTAGACTTGAAACCTATGTGTCAACAACACTTAAGGGATGGACAATGAAGAGAAGTATATGATAGAGTCAGAGAAGACTGTGTGAGAAAAGAGAACAAGGAGAATGTCCTATCAAAGAAACCACCAGAAAGTTGTAATTAGAAATAAATTATCAGCACTGTGAAATGCAGCAAACAGGTCAAGAAGGATGAAGAGAAATAAAATATATTAGGGTTAGCATTTAATAAGTTATTCGGGTACCATAACAATCAGAAGTCAGGCAGGCTACAATTGGTTGACGAATGAATAAAAGTCTAAAAGGAACAGGTGACGACTACCAGAAGAGCAGGAGGAAAAAAGAACTGGACAATGGAAGAGGATTTCTAAGCCAAGTGGTCTAGCACACAAAACAATGGCAAATAGTACATATACAATCAATATTCCTTGAAGGAATAAATGAATGAGTGACTACCAAATGAATTAATTAAGTAAGTGGGCAGAATAGCGTAACAGGTAGCATGAAATTGGAGAAACATAATGTATGCTTATAGGGATTATATTAATTTATGTTCATCAAGCTCCTTCAAATCCTTTTGAGAACTGGATGAGAAATTAATTATTTAATCAATAAGGAATCCTTATAGTATTCAAATTTGCTACAAGTCTGGCCACATTTTCTAATCCTGGCACTTGTAAGGAAAGGAACTGAGCTAACATTTATTCATTGAGAGCACTTTGCTTGCATTATAGCATTTGATCTTCAAACAACCCTGTGAGGCAAGTATTATCATTTCATCATCCTACAAATGAGGAAACTGAAGTTCAGAGGGGTTAAGTGATTTGCCTCAGGTCTTACATCATTATTTGTATGGTACTATTCTCAGCTATCAACATCAGCAGCTATAAATACTGTATAAAAGAAGAAAATAGGTCTGTGAGTGTAATTTAAAAACCATTCTGACTGGAGAAATTGAGTGGCAACAGAATATGTTTAGAAAAATCGAATGGAAGTCAGGAAATTCTTCAAACACTGCAGTATATAGAGGATGAGAGAGTGAGAGTAGGTTTTGGAATTGGATTGCCTGTGTTCTATGACCTTGGGCAAGTTATTAATTCTCTTAATGCCCCAATGGCTCCATCTGACAAATGGGCATTAGAATTCTCTCTCCCTAATGCATGATATGATATATGCAAAATACTTAACACATTGTCTGCCACATAGTAAATTTTGATACTTTTATCATTGGTAGCATTATTATTATTACTTTCTTATCTGGTACTAGAGTGACATAGAGGAAAATTGTAACTGTGACATTCTTTTTTAAAAAAATGTGTGGAGATCCTGTGATACAAAGCACAAAAGGGGATGCTAACGAAACCTGGTATCAGAGTATGCTCTAACCAGAACAACTCCAGCAGCATCTCACAGGTGAGAGATGTAGGTTTGCTGCCCAGGAGGATGAGAGTCAGGCCAGATTTGTCTAAGATCTATAACTGAAACCCATGAAAGAACAAAAATAGTTTCCTGATTTGTGCTGTATAGATCATGGAATGAAAATACCCTTTAGCTCTGTAGCTGACTGATAAGGTGACTTGATTTGGCACAGTGGATATTCATAATATATGACAGGCAGCCACGCCAACATGGGGATGCTGCTTCTGAAAGGTATACCCTGCTATGGAATAAACCAGCCCTCTGGGAGTAGAATTTTTTTTTTTTTCTGAGGTGAGAACACTAAGGAAGATAAGACAATTCTGTTTCTCTGGATGTTCTCGTAAATAACTGTCCTTGAAAAACTGCATTAGTGCTCCATCACCCTGAAGTTAAACACTGAATATCTTCGTCATCACCCTGTTGCATAGCCTCCCTGTAATGAAGCTACCCAACTCTAGATAAATCCAGTCCTGGAAAGGGGGTTCGGTGTTGAAGACTTCCCCCTCATAATATTCATGACACTGATTAAATTGATTGAAAGGAGGTTTTGATTCTAGAAACAAACGTACAAAAACAAAGTGACATTCTGGAGCAAATCAGGATGACAAAGTAAAGTTATTTATCAAGCTTGGCCTTTGAGTGCCAAAGTTTGCAGGGACCATGTTCTGTAATGGAAACAAATTTCTTAAAGGGTGCCTATGGGAGTCAAACAGCACATAAAGGTAAAATATAGCTGAGAGCTCAAAATGATGAAAAGATGACCTGTGGCCCTTGGGCATAGCTTCAGTCTGAGGAAACATTTTGTTAGCTTGGGATAAAAAGATCAGCAAATGATCTCCCTCATTTATGTTCTTGCTATCTTTGAATAGAAATATCATCTATGGACAGTGCAGATAAATACTACAGAAGGGCACAATGGATTGGAAGAATATGATTGAATTATGTGCAAAAATATAATAAAAACATAATAATATAAATGCAAGACGTCCCTACACAATACTGTGAGAGGAAATATATTACCGTGATAAAGAGCCTAAAGGCACTAGCATCAAACTTCTAAGCCCGAATCCCAGCTCTATCATGTATTATTAAGAATACGCTTTTTGAGGGGCCGGGCACGGTGGCTTACACCTGTAATCCCAGCACTTTGGGAGGCCGAGGCGGGCAGATCACGAGGGCAGGAGATCGAGACCATCCTGGCTAACATGGTGAAACCCCATCTCTACTAAAAAATACAAAAAATTAGCCAGGCGTGCTGGTGGGCGCCTGTAGTCCCAGCTACTTGGGAGGCTGAGGCAGGAGAATGGCGTGAACCCGGGAGGCGGAGCTTGCAGTGAGCCAAGATCGCGCCACTCCAGCCTGGGTGACGACAGAGCAAGACTCCGTCTCAAAAAAAAAAAAAAAAAAAAAAAAATATGCTTTTTGGGTAGTCATTTAACTCCTGGTGGCCTCAATTCCCTCATCTGTAAAACGAAAATTACATTGGTACCTATGTCCTGGGGGCCAGGTAAAAAATGTTTCTCGCCTTATTTAACTATGTAAGAGTTTGTTTAGGTCTCAGGGTTTATTTCCTGTATTCATATTTATATCCCAAATTCCTGAAAGAGTATCTGGCACATAGTAGGCACTAACACACTTGTTGAATAAATATGGAATGAATTATCTCTTTAATGTAATCACTGGATTACCTATGAGTTTTCCTATGATACATTCAAATTTTTGTGTTGCTTAGTGCCAAACAGAATCAAGGGTGCTTTACATGATCTTGAATGGATAGTTTATATAATCTGAAAGATTATTTAATGAAAAGTATAAAGATTGTAATTAAATCTTGGTAAGCCACAAAAATGAGGGGCAGTAAAGAACTGCTTATTAAAAATATTTGAACACGGAAAAGTTTAATGGACATTCTAAAATCACATTGCTTCTTAGTGTTATTAGCTATATAAAATTAGGCTGTCAAATACTGCTTTATGAATAGTCAGTAAGGAAAGGAAATAATCGCAAGGGACAAATCACTGTCATTCACAGAAGACTACCTGGCAGACTAAGAATTAAGTTCACTCTTCAGGGCACGCTATCCTCAGCTGTTGTAAATACGCCGGAATGTCTCTGTCAGCAGGCTCAATACAGAGGCTGCCTTCACCAATATGGTGCTTGCAAAGAGCAGTCTGTTGCTCAGAGGGAAAGGGAACAAAGACATTTTGTTTCCAATTATTGTCACTTTGCCTTTTAGCTCAACTAAGCAGTTTCAGGACCAGTTACACAGAAAGGATTCTGAACATAAGAGTAACTAAACAAAATCCCTCTAATTAAATGCCAGTTGGCTAAGGGCAGAGGACACCTACAGTCTAGTTTGGAGGAAGTTGTCTCTACATGAAGTCAGTAGGTTAGAATTTGGGGGTTAGAAAACACTTTTACATTTGCAGACTACTCCACTGCCTCTCTCTGGGACACGTTTAGTCCTTAGCCACCCATGAATTTTCTCAGGGGCTTGCTGATTTATTGATTTTTATGATATATCATAAAATTGAGGTCTTCGGTATGACCATTGCCTTTTATAAGTCATGCACAATAGCAGTTTCTTGGTCTATTTTTCTGCCTGCTGTTTTAAGCGTATACAACCTTATCTACTTGCATGCCTGACATCACTTAAGATTCTCACATTTACATATTCAGCCAAATTAGCAGAAGTCAGAGAGCTGGTTTCTACACTGTGTTCAAGAAAATCTCAAGATTTTCTTTGTCAAATCATGACCTGTGTAAATCATAATAGAGTCAATCTGTAGCTATCCTTTTAGTTCCAGTTCTGAAATCACAGAACCTTCTGGAGCTCTGAGGTCTAAGATGCTCCAGGGGCCATGGCAGGAAGTGAACGATGATACCTGACCAACAGGTCTTCATGGACCACTGAATGAATGAAAGGAATATCATTGTACAAATAGCAACACAAAATGTCAATGATCCTATTCTTACAGTCATTTGTGGACTATATAACTGTTGTTCTAGAATCTTCTATTGGAAACCACAGAGTTGTAACCTACTTTGGGAGCTATAAATCCCTTGGAGCCTCTCTGGAGTAATCAATGTTCTTCAAATCCAAATGTAAAGGAAGCATTGTTAGAAGAACTAATAACCATCTCTTGTACATAAATGTACTTTCCAAATGTATACTGAAAATAATAAATACATCAAGTCAATAAAATATTTCCTAAAAGCATAATATCTACTCATTGTTACATATTTTTACCATTAACTAATTCTAAAAGTTAAAGATGGAAAATGACTGCAAAAAAATGTTGATATTCAAATGAGGTCCTCTCATTCAAAGAGATTAGATGCAATCCCAAAGAACAAATGGTAAATTTGATAGGCATCAAAATGGGCAAGAAAAAGGAAAAGTGTCTCAGCTATCAAATCTTCAGCCCAAAGAAGAGATCTGGAGTTACTGAAGCTTATTTTAGGTGCACTAAAACCTATCTACCTTCATACGGTATCAGCATTCTGCTGTAAGATACACATTAATGTGGCTCTCTAATTAGCACTGTGATATTTTCTCTTTCTTCTCCATTTATACAATAGCTAAATCTAAACAGTAAATTTGCCAGTCTACTATCACAGCATAAGTTTTATGAGACTTTCAGTAAGCCATTATTCTTGATTATTCATTCTTTTCATTTCCTCTATCACCTTCTATCTGTAGAGATCTTAGTCATAGACGAGTGGCTTATGCTGACATACTGAGATTTTAAAAAACATTTATCTTGTGATAGGTGAAATGGTCTATATGTTTTAATATCTGAATATATGCTCCAAGTCTGACTCAATTCCCCAAGCAGTATAGAAGGTGCAATCTAAACACTTCAGGTAGAAGTGAATCATTTACATCAAGAAATAGTTCTTGCTAATAGCATCTACAATGATTTCTACTTTACTCACTTCTCAGTGAGATGAATGCTTTCCTCTACTAATGACCTTCATATTATGACAGGGATCATATGAAAGCCAAAAGTGTAATTGTTAACTGTAAGTTCTCCATGAGCAGAAATTTAGTTCTTTGTTTTTCATTTTATATTATACCATTACCTCCTAGCTTAATAATTGTTATATCGTAGATGGTTATTAGCTTTTGAATGAATAAATGAGTGAATTATATCAGCAAATTAGTAACTCAACAAACTCACTTTGGCCTGAAACAATTAACTCGGTAGTAAAAACAAGATGTAGATTAGAATAGTTGAGCGGGGTTTTAGAATCCATACCTCCACTAACTCTTCCTCAAAGTCATTTTAAACAAATATGCAATCTAAGTGAAAACAGTCTGTTATCTTTCTAGGCAAATCTTTCTTCAAGGTAGCTCCCTTGGCATATCCTTCCAACAAGACTACATCCCAACCCCAAGCTTATCTTATAATGTCCTTCTAGAATTGCAATTGAATCATCAGCTAAGCCAAATGCGTACTTTTTCCTCATTTCATTTTCCTGCCAAATATTTTTGTTGAAATTTCCAAAATTCTGTACAAGCCAGCCATGGCATTACTTTTCTTGATTATTCTGAATCATTTGAACATACGCTCCACAAGGACAGAGATCTTTAGTCATTTTGTTCAATAATTCATTCTAAGCACTCAGAACAGTGACATACAATAAAACTAAATATTTGTTGCATTTGTTAATGTTCCATCTATCACACTTAAACACACAACAGCCTTCGATGCTTTATGCCACTGTAAAATTCTCTGCCTAAATTCCTTTCTTGTTATCTGCCTTGATACTTTGTTTTCCAAATTCTGTTCCCTTTACTCAAAAGCCAATTAAGAGAAAAAGCACTATAATGGATACAGTGGAGACATTTCGTTATTTACTAGACTTCTACTTAGAATTGTTTTTTGGGGGTGTTCACTGGTTCCACACTATAAGACGCTACTACTAAGTGACAGAACAGGAAGGTGTCAGATGAAGAGGGTGAAATAATCATTATTACACACATCAACTGTTACAATTTGTAAAGCACTTCTGTATATGCCACCTTATTTAATCTTCATAACTGTACAGTAGAGAAAGGAGGTCTTATTTTCTCAGTATTCAGAAAGAGACGCTGAGGTTCAGAGAAGATGCCTGGCCTAAAGTACACACAACTAATAAAAGTTTGAGCATTTTTGTACCCCTTCCCCTTACACATTTGCTTTTCATCTAGCACTTTAGGTCCAAATGCATTCTAGAGGTATATACATAGAAAGTTAAAAACAAACAAACGAATGAGAGACAAAGATACATCTTATGTTTGCTACTCTAGATTGCTGCGTGATGGCTGTAATCACAAACTATGTGAGTAAAATGAAAGACTGAAGACAAGCCTTAATCTCTTAAAAACAAGCCCTCCAGTGGAATAAATCAATGTGCAGTAAAAATTGGAAAACTGTGTAGAAGGTAGAGAAGTATGTAATGGCACAGGTGGACAATCTTTCAAAGTGAAAGAGATAATTGTAATTCTGCAGGGATGCACACCCTCCAGACCATGTGGCAGCTGCTTTTGAGACCTCTGCCACACTCTGCTCTGCATGTCCCTGAAGTCAGTGGGGGAAGGCGGGCTTCTTTCCTTTCTCACTAATCATCCTTGACATCCAGTTGGCACACCCATCAGAAATAGTCTATTTGCAGCTTACTAGGTCAGCCTGGCACTGTGCAAGGAGAGTGTCAGTATTTATAGGTAGCCTAGGATTGTGATTAGAGTTACTCTGCATAGTTTGGGGAGCTCTGTGATACCTGTGCTGTCCCTGGGATTCGATTTGCAGATATGTTTCTGTGTCCTTCGAGGGAGGAAGATTCAATCTGAAGTTAAAGAATTCTAAGCTTTAAGGCCCCTCACTTTCATGGGCCTGTTCCAAGGCCCTAAAAAGAGTCAAAGTAATATCTGTACATAGCCAAGTATTTTGTTAAATTAATAAAAACTGCTGGGTTTACCTATTCTATCTACTCTTCCGTTACATTTTCCTTGTGTCTGGTGGCATTGGAGTAGCTGCTGGCACTCATTAGAGAGAGCTAAAGGTGGTTTAAATTGGAGATACATTATGTGTGTGTGTGTGTTATTTACTATGGAATATATAGTGGGATATATTACATATATGTTATTTATATATATGTGTGTGTATATATAGTGTGATATATTATATAAAAATATATTATATATAACTTATATATTACATATATAACATATAACATATATTACATATATTACATATATAACATATAACATATGTTACATATATAATATATAACATATATTACATATATATGTTATTTACAGTCACTTCCATGAATAGTTCAACTGTTGATATCAAGATTGTCCAGCTAGTAAGTATAAGAGATGATACACAAACTGAGCTTTGTCTGGTTCCAACCCTAATAAATTTAGCACTACAGTACAACGCCCTTCAAATGCTTGATGATCTGTCAATAGGTATTCAATTCCTTAAGTTAAAGGCAAGAGAAAAGAGTCTTAGCCATTTGATGTTTGACACTAGATGCCATTTTTTTTTTACCTGGCCCCAATACACTTGTCTAGGCTTATTGCTAATTGTTGCCTTCTTGTACACACCAAAAATATGCTACATTTCCCTATATCCTTATCTATATATTCTTGCACACGCTCTTTCCTTAGCCTGAAATGGCCTGAACCAATAACATTTCTACAGGTTCTAAGTAAATTCTTGTTGGTTTAACATGAGGTACTGAAATTGATGAATAAAAAAGTCATAATATACCAATATTATGAAGACGCTAATGATAATTGTTTAATGAATGTTGTCAAATAGTATTTTAAAATTCTTATGGTACATGGAAACTGGTAATGACCCAAAATCTTACAGTTACATAAGAAACTTTTTTCTAAATTTGACAATTCCAAAATCTCATAACACCAAAAATGAGTTTTGAAGATGAAAATAACTTTTCTAAGTTGTCTATTATCCATTGTAATTTTTTTAAATCATGCCTGGTCAAAAAAAAACTTAATTATGTTTCTCTTTTCTCTGTAGAAAGTGATTATTACAAAATTGTTGTCAAAGATTATGTGGTAAGAATGTAGGTAAAAAGTTATTACAGAGGTGTGTCAGACATTCAGTTAAAAATAAAAAGGTGTGTTTTTTTTTAGATTTTGTTATTTCTGTAGTATATTTTACCTTTTTAAAATTTGTACTTTGATATGATTTTTTCATCCTACACATTTATTTTGTTTTGATAATTTTACACTATTTTCCATAAAGAAGACCATCAAATTTTATAAGCTCTTGGCTCTGTGAAAGACAGTTTGGCTTTATTGGTGGATTTTATAGATAATACAGATTAAGGATGTGTCCTACAGACCTGAGTTTAGATGCTCTCAGGATAGCACAAGGGGCCTCCCTGGCAATATAGAGAAGATGAAACTCACCAGGAGCTGAAGAACTCAAGAACTCCTGCCCTGCTTCAGGACTCAGCAAAGGAAGCCCTGGGGAGTCAGGATTGCAACATTCTCTTATGTTCCATAGATTTGTTTCCTTAGGCACTTACAAAAAATACAGGGAGAATTCTTAGGAAAGTTGTTCTCAGCAGACCTGCATGTGAGTGGTGTTGATGCTGGACAGCTGAGTAGGAAGATGGTTTTGCCTGTCCTCTAGGGAGGTTGGGGGAAAAGCCTAGGGGAGAGCCTCTAGGAGTTACTCTAAAGGACTTCTGGAAACAAGACATCTGAAACCCTCAATGGCTAGTCAGTGGTGACAAAGGGTCAAGAAGCTTTCTATTGGAGCTACTGATCCATAGGATGTTAAAAGCAGAATGGGTGAATGCAGAGAGTAGCAATGCTCAGTGGGAGCCATAACACTCCTAGGGGATGTTTGGAAATATGTAGAGATACATTTTGTTATTGAAATGATAATGAAATGCTGCTGGCTTTAGGGAGCAGGGATTCTGCATGGTCTTCAATGTGCAGAATGGTAAAAACCAGTAAATCCATGCTCTGCACTAGTTTATAGTCTTCTGCTGGATATTAGCATTGAATGGGTGATGACCCCATTTAGTGTTACTTGAGTCTTTTTATATAAACACAAAGTACCTTTATGCAGTTTTAATATACACTGAATTTTATGCCATGTAAATGATAGGAATTTGTGTATAACTTCTCCAGGCTTGTTCATCTCTTCAAATTATGATGACTTTTTTTGGCAAAGTAGAGTGTGTCATTTCATTACTAATATACTGTACCCAAATTATTATCTATGTGCAGTGTTGCATTTGTAGGAACTGTATGTATACACAGAAATACATTTACAAATCAACTTCAAATTGTCAACAGTATTTTAAAGTCTTATAACCTATCCACTATAAGCATGTGCAAGCGCGTACTTCATTATTTATTCTATTGTAGTGGTACCTGAAAACATTCATATCACCAAAGAATAATTCAAAGATGTTTACTTAGTTATTTTTCCACAGAAAATTGGTATCTTATATATGGAGGAATGAGCTGATAAGTTGAAACAAGTAATAATGGCAAGGCAGAATATGAGAAAGAGGGTTAGGCTGCAGTCTGGAGACAGTGAATTTTGTTCATACAAAACTTTAGGTAAGGATATTGGCTGGCAACAAACATGGAAGTCAAGTTATGCATTTTGACTTCGAGTAGGATAGTTAGGTTACAAAATAAAACAATTTCAGTTATTTATGGATTCTCTAGGAAGCCTTGAGGGTTTTTGAAGTGAGCATACACGACAGGTTGCCTGTGCTGTATCCCCTTAGTTAGGTCTGCATCATTTCCTTCATTACAAATGTTAAGTCTTAATATATTAATAGTTTATTTTAAATTATGTTTTTAATTCTCTTTTATATTGAACTAAAGATAACATTTAGTTTTTAGGAATTAGGTAAATAGAGGGTTTACATCATCTACGACTCTTATATCAAGAAAATAAAGGGGTTTTATAAAAATATTTGCTATAAAAAGTTGAGTGTGATAGGGTTTGGGACTGTTATTGCCAAGCAAAGTGGCAAGCAATATGTTCATTGTTAGGGGCTTTCAGTTAAGAGTCTCCGCTAACTCACAGGTGTCTCCCTCACACAGAAAGGGATCTCTAGTAGAGTATCTTCCATATGAGAGGAATCCAATTCAGGTCTAACAAACAGATGAAGGCATTTAAAATAAAATTAGATTTCACAACCCTCATGTGCTTCTGGAAATAGAATGAAGGATTTTTTTGTTTTGTTTTGGGTTGTATTTAAATGATCCACTGAATAGAAATGTGGTTTGAGAAGTTTGGTGTCTCAGAAAAATTGTAAGTAAAGAAGTAAGTAGAAGAAAATCAGTATTTCTTCTCAGAAATCCTTCAGGTTTGGCCTGGGGAAGCTCAATTGAGTATCATCTAAAAATGAATATTTTTAAAGAAAATTTTATGAGAAATAAAATCAGAAGGCTTCTAATTACCAAAACAGTGAGGCCATGTTAGATATGCTTGCAGCTAAATAATTTTATTGCTTCATGTAATAAATGGACAAATCAACCTGGATATTGCAATTTTTTCCAGTAAGAGTGTTTCACATATCAGAATGCAGACATATCAGCACTTCATTCTCATACTAATAGTCACATCACAATTTTTCTGAAAATGATGGAGATTGCGACACACATGTGTGTACATACATGTGTATGTATATGGGCAAATGTATATATACACACACATACCTATCCATTAATTCTTGCTTCCCCTCCCAGTGCAACAGTTTAATATTCTTTATTTATTTATTTATTTTGAGACAGAGTTTCACTCTTGTTGCCAAGGCTGGATTGCAATGGCATGATCTTGGATCACTGCAACCTCTGCCTCCCAGGTTCAAGCGATTCTCCTGCCTTAGCCTCCTGAGTAGCTGGGATTACAGGCATGCGCCACCACACCTGGCTAATTTTGTATTTTTAATAGAGGTGGGGTTTCTCCATGTTGGTCAGGCTGATCTCAAACTCCCAACCTCAGGTGGTCTGCCCGCCTCAGCCTCCCAAAATGCTGGGATTGCAGGCATGAGCCACCGTACCTGGCCAACAGTTTAATATTCTTAAGTTTGCAGTAGATTCACAATGATATTATCTTTGTAATACTTCTCAAAAATTATTCATTTTGTTGTACTGGTTAAGATTTCAATTGTCTTTGGGAGGCTGAGGTGGGCGGATCACGAGGTCAGGAGATCAAGACCATCCTGGCTAACACAGTGAAACCCATCTCTACTAAAAATACAAAAAATTAGCCAGGCGTGCTGGTGGGTGCCTGTAGTCCCAGCTACTTGGGAGGCTGAGGCAGGAGAATGGCGTGAACCCAGGAGGCAGAGGTTACAGTGAGCTGAGATCGTGACACTGCACTCTAGCCTGGGCAACAGAGCAAGACTCCTTCTCAAAAAAAATAAAATAAAATAAAAGGATTTCAATTGTCATGATACAGAATAATTAAGCATTTAAAACTAAGAAGCAAAATGCCATTTAAGAGTTCTGCTTATTAAAATATTCATAATAAACATGGTAAAACAAATCAAAAACTGGGAACAGATCTTTGCAAAAAATACAAAGAATCTATATGTTAAATTTAACTAACAAAATACTGAAAAAAATCACAAAATCCTAAGGAAAAAAAAACAAATTTCTGAATGAGACTATCATAGATGAGCAAATATGAAAGATCATTCCTTATAAAAAGTCAAACTCTTATGTAATCGCAAAAATGCAAATGAAAATCAGAGTAAGGTACCTTTTTAAGCACTAGATTAGCAAAGATTTGAAATTGTCATAATATTGAAAATTAATGAATATATAGAATAATGGAAGTTAGTAAGCATTAAAGGAAAGCACTGTTTAAATTATGACTTTATACAACCAATCTAGAAAATAATACAGCATCAGCTATTAAATAACAGGTACATATCCATCAATATAACCCAGAGATGTTACATATAATCCAAAGAGTTTTACTTTCGATAAACAGAAAGAAATATAAAAAGGAAGAAGGAAAAGAAAAGAAAGGAAGATAAAGGAGAGGGGAGAAGAACAATCTAAGTGTGTCTGTCAACAGAATAGATCAATGTTTTGCTATTTAAATAATGGACTACTATGTAGCAGTGAAAATGGAAAAAACTGCCACTATACTCATCTGTGTAAATGAATTTTAAGCATTATGTTGAGAGAAAAAAGTAAGTCACAGAAGAATATATAATACCATTTATATATGTTCAAAAAAGCAAAACTTAAAAAAGAGTTAAAGAAACATATGTAGATGATAAAAATATCATTAAAAGACAAGGGAATAACAAACTTTAGAGCAATGTCTAGCTCCTGGAAAAGGCAAAGAAATATGTTTTAGGAAGACATTCAACAAAGTTTTGGAGGCATTACTAATGCTCAAGTTTTTAAATGGATCAGTGATTTTATTAAATAACTTTAATAATGAAATTATTGAAATAATTATATTTTCTATAGTAATTATAACGATATAACCTACCTATGTTACATATGTATGTTTTGCACATAAAATATTTTATAATTTTTAGGAAGAAATTAATAAGCCCCAATTTTAAAAACCAAAATTTAAAGTATAACATATAGAAAACCCTCCACAGTCAACATTTTTTGGGTAGTCTTCATCTTCTAAACCCTGGATATTGGTGCAGGAGTGGAGCATCAGAGTCGTATGTCATAAATGCCACTGCTCCAAGTTTAAGTCTAAGGCAGGAGAGAACTATGCATAGAAAATAACTCCAAAGTCCTTTAGGTTTCCTCTGGCTCCCAACAACTGGTGAAAGGATATCAAATATTAATACAACTGATGTTGAAAGTAAAAAGTTACATGTGTAAGAATAGTTCAATCAAGAAACAGCTCATGAGAAAAACTGACATTAGAGACTTTCGTGATATATGAGATTTGGACGTGAAAAATGTCTTCAAAAACTTCCTAGGCTGACATTTGCTGCCAGGAGGCAGGCTCCTTGACACAAGACTCTTTAAATTGTCTGCTAAGCGTGGCATGTACTGTAGTCTCTCACTCAGGATGAGCGGGGGCATGGTTTTGTCTGGGCCTTTACCCTGTGCCTGGCTCTATTTCACTTGCTTGCGGAGAACATATGGGCTAGAATGGCTCTCCCTTAGATGCAGTTTTCCCTAAGAGTAGGTACTAAAAGAGAGGCTGGCGATGATAACAAAGGCTCTCTGAATTTGATATTTATGAGTCAGAATATGAGGAGCTTCTGTTGTCATAAAGTGTGACCATATTCAGTACAGTATTTCCACCAGTACTCTACCACTATCTCCACTATCACAACTTACCTATTAAGTGGAGGAAGATGCTGTCCCCCTACAGCTCCAATTCATGTCACTTTATGAAAGCAGAACTCACACTAAAAAAAAAAAAAAAAAAAAAGAGGCCACCATAAAAAAAAAAGCTCTGAATCCAGAGATGCATCTGCTATAACAGGGAAGGAGGTACAACCACATACACTGACAAGCAGGAAAGTTCTAGTCAGAGGATTTGGTGATGAGCATGTGTTACAATCAGATATGCAAGGATAGCATGGTTCAGAGAAGGTTAGTGGTAAATAGCTAGTGTTAGGTTCCAAGAAGTCAAAAAGCAGGTAATTTGTGAGGCTGCAGTGAGGGAAAAAGTCAGCATCAAGGAGGTCTGAGAGCAGATGCTTGGGTTACCTTTGTGCACTGAGGTTCTGAGGTGAAATTCCAGGGCCACAAACTGGCAAGATTAAGGCAAGATCCTAGTCTCAGAGGAATTGTGAATGAGAAATCAAAGTAGAGATGAGAGTACAAGAAAATGGAGATAGCATTCATTCTCAGAAATTGAAGTATAAAATAAAAGATGTGTTAGAAGAAATAGTCAGAATGAAGTCGAAGCAGGAATCTGGTCAGAGCCTATCAACAACAAAGCTGGCAATGCATGTATACTCTCCCTTCTACTGGGCTGGGGTTTTTCAAAATTCCCTTCAGATAAGGAACTCCAAATCCAAAGCAGATCTGAATTTGCAGATGGAAGAAGAGTTTCACAGCTCTAAGGAATGAAGTGATGAAAATGCTAAGCATATGAAAGGCTCTTGTTTCATTCCAGCAGACAAGAATGTTCTACAAGACTAAAGAGTAATATAGAAATTGCCTGACCAAAGTTGTACTTTAAAGCTGACTAAGAAGGGAAGGGGATCAGAAAATGTGATCCCAACCATGCCTGTCGACTCCTGGAGCATTGCCTTTGTATCCAGCAGCACCTAGAACACGTGCTGGCAGGTACCTAATAGTCTTCATTAAATACTGTT
Organism: Pan paniscus; assembly: GCF_029289425.2. Lineage (NCBI taxonomy): Eukaryota > Metazoa > Chordata > Mammalia > Primates > Hominidae > Pan > Pan paniscus. The sequence goes on along the minus strand of NC_073262.2, from coordinate 113,407,671 downwards.
GAATGAATGAATGTACAAACCTGTGGGCATAGGTGGGCTTGCTATTTCCCACGAACACCTGGAAACTTGATATCTGTTGTAATACCCTCCTTCAAAAATCTAACCAGGAGAATAAGCCAGTCTGATGCTTGGCAATTCCCAGTTGGGCGAAATTATGTTTCAGCTACTCCAAATTTATTCCACACATCCATCACAATTTCTTCACTGCAAGTAGCTCCTCATTCCCATACAAAAAGAGCCTACTAAAAGTACCACATTCATACTATTTTTTAGTCTTCCTTCCTGATTTACGCAGGTCAATATCAAGCTTCCTAAGTACAGTTTGAACTTTTTCCCTAAGTTGCAAAATGATGATATTCATACAAGCAGCAAATATTTTATAACTGGGTAACCAAGTAAGTGCCAGTAAAGACTTTGATGTTCTATACATACAAAATTCAAATGGTATTCTGCTGGTTAAATTGTTTCCTATTGCAACTCCTCAAGAAATACTCATTTCCAAAGTCATCTGTCCATACCAACATCTACAAATACCTTTCCTGAATAATACAGTCATCTTATACTTCCCATAGACATATATCCCAGATAAAATCTCATCTTAATTTTTTCCTGTATCTAAGCTATGCCTCTATTATAACAGACCTCAAAACCAATTTTCTTTCTTAGACTCAGCCTATCTTGACAGCTCTTGGCTCTTAGTGGTGCTTTGTTCCTTTCTGCAAATTACTAGCAATTCCAATGATAGTAATGGGTTGATAGTGAAGACTTACTAGGAATTGCTATACTTCTGAAAGTTTCTTAGTATTCGCATGTTCAAATACAACATAGGTGTTATATATACTGTACATATTTATGTACATTAAACCTAGATAGACAGATAGATAGATAGATAGATAGATAGATAGATAGATAGATTGATTTATGGTTTTGTTCATGGTTTCTGGCTCATAGCTCCCATAGTCCTTGTTATGGTAAACAGAATTAAACCTAGATAGATAGATAGATAGATAGATAGATAGATAGATAGATAGATAGATAGGTTTATGGTTTTGTTCATGGTTTCTGGCTCATAACACCCATAGTCCTTGTTATAGTAAACAGAATCCCCCTCTCTGCCCTCCTTTCACCTGCCCACTGAAGAACTCTAATCTGATTGTGGGTCATAAAATCCCTATTCCAGAGGGGGTCCTGCCCTATACTCTGGAGGAAGGAATGTTGCACAGAGAGGCCAAGAAGAGTCTGAGCAGACAGGCCTTGTTGGGCTTAGGTCATACCCTTGTCTTAACACATTTGTACATGGCTGACATGACAATTGTGCCTATCCCAATGCATTCTCCATAAAAGGCCCAAGAGAACAGGGTGTGGGGGCTTCCAGAGAGCTGAACACATGGAGGCTGACAGGAATGTGAATAAGAACTCATACACATGCTGAGATGTGGTGAACCCCAACTCCATGAGGACACAAGCTCCTGAGTTCTTGGGACCTTTCCAGAACTCACCCTATGTACCTCTTAATCAAGCTGTTTATATATATATTTAAAATATTGTTTGTAATAAACCAGTAAATGTGTTTCCCTAAGTTCTGTAAGCTGCTCTTGCAACCTAATCAAACCCAAAGATGGGGTCATGGGAATCCCAACTGGAAGCCAGTTGGTCAGGCTTGCAACTGGTGTCCTTAAGGGACAGACTTGAGGACTGAGCCTTCAACCTATGGAACCTGATGCTCTCTCCAGATAGATAGTGTTGGAATTGAAATGGAGGACGCCCAGCCTGTGTTCATTGCAGAGCAGATTGCTTGCTTGCTGGTGGAGGTTAATATATTTTAGGGTCATAGAAGTCTTCTGTTGATTGTTGTCATTGTATGAGAGTGGAGGAAAATAGTTTGAGAGTTTTTCTCAAAAATAGGATCCATAATAATTATTTCATTCACTCATTCATTCACTCACTCACTTACTATTGGATGAGTGGTTACCTTTTGCTTTAGGTATTTAGGGCGGCTTCAAGTCTAACTCTATATCAGCTAGTCCAGAATGAACACATTGCCATCATGAGGCCAAATATTTTCTATCATTTGTCAGACTGCTGCCAAGGTGGCAAAAATCACTCTCTGTATCTGACAAGGCTCTTTAACTGAACAATGAACTCATATGAAAATGATCGATGACTAAGAGTCACTAAAAATACTTTTCAGGCTTTTGGAAGTTAAGGAAACAATTTGTGATTTTTAAAATAGGGCAACTTAAATCTTTTCTGAGTCTTTTCATTAAAACACTCTTAATCAGAGTTCATAACTAAAAACTCTAAACTTTTTTTCTGGGATGCAAACTGTGATGGCTATGGCTTAGAACTACAACCATATGAGACAACATCCCAGGCATTAACACAATGCAAGCAGGGCATCACAAAACATTTGACTAAGCAAAAAGTAATACACAATCTCTATGCTGCTTTTAATTCAAATGTTTTTAATATTTTTTCTTGATCCTAAATATGGCAACCCTGCTTAACAATATTTAGGCAGGATATTACTGGCAATTACAAAAAAAATTAAAATTAAGGAAAGGAACTGAATTGGATTATTTGACTTAAAAGTGCTTTTACTACTAATCTTTCTCCTCCAGCAGCAGCTGAATAAAGGCAGGGACAACACCATGCTTCAGTTCAGCTATTCTTTTCAGCCTAGCTGGCTCCAGATGCTAGGATTGCTCTGGAAATGTAATTAGTTTCAATTAACTAACATCTGTCTAAAAATAAACAATATATTTGCGATTCAGGTAAAGGAAAGCACATTTCCACGGTGCAAGCTTGTTTACTAAACAGTCTGAAAAATGAAGGCTAAGAAATCCTGTTTTGGTCATTAAGAGCTAATTTATTAGAAATGGATTTTAAAACATATTATCTGAGATTTTCTTCATTTTTAGGTTTCTAGGTTAACCTCCAACGTAATTACGAGTCAAAATCTGTATACATAATACTAAGCCAAATCATATTCCAACAAATACCAATTCAGCTGAAATCTCAGCATGTTTCAACTCCAGCCAAGAGTTCATGTAGTCCAAGGAAAAATGTAAATCTAGCTTCAATACGACAAAAGAAGAGTCCCCTTGGAATTGGCCGTAGTAAAATTTGAGTGGCTTTTCATGGAATGATATGCATGAGGGAAGAATTTGGCCTCATGATAGTTATGAATGATTCTTTACATAGGAGCTATACATAATAATAGAGGTGATAAATCTCTAATTTGATGTACCACATGTAGAGATCATACTAAACATTGTCAGGCTTAGTGGGAATAAAACTCATGCTTCATTAAAGAGCTTGTTCTTCACCTGTGCTTATGGAGCCACTAGCATGATACACTTCTATTCAAATCTGAGACTTTTGTGAATGCAGAATTGCCCATGGCTGAACATTGTAAACATAGAAAATAGATTTTAATCTGACTATAAGATGGTAAATAATTCATGTCCTATAAGACCTATGTGGAAAAACACTTGGCTTCTTGTTCATTCTCATATTTGTAATATATAGGTAGAATTTCCTTTAATCATCATCCATAATAAAAAATCAAATCAAAAATTATGTTCAACTTTAAGGGGTTAAAAAATTTGATGCTACTAGCTTCAAACCTCTACCAAATGAAGATTTGTAAAGCACTTTGGCACTTTGCTGCCATCCTGTACCAGAGGAAGAGATAAGCCAACTGCAGATATTACAATTGGCCTTCTAAAAGTAACTTTTTCACATTAACTATTCTATGTGTAGAACGAGATTGTCAATGGTGACACATTTCAATCTAGTCAGTCTATTAGCATCATGGCTATATTTCTCACAGCTCAGTTCAGTTACATAAATCATACACTTAGAATAAACAACAAACAGTACTAAGAAACAGATACTATAGTCATTGAAAGATTAAAGTCATTGAAAAACAACTTCACATTTACTTCTTCCCTTTGCATTTATACATACTAAATCTTCCCATTTGGGAACAAACCCGACACGCACACACAAGCACACACACACACATATATCCTTAATACTATGTATTTCTTTCTAATTCATGGCCAAAATTCTTGATGGAATAACCTACACTGATTCTCCATTTTCTCATTATTCATTCATTCTCAAACCATGCTCTAGTTTTATCACTTCACTAAAAAACAAATTTCTCTACGTTCTTCTTACATTATGTTGAGTTTAACACAATTAGCCTTCCGTTCATTTGAAAATACTCTGTTATCTACCAGACTCCTGCTTTTATTCACAGTTTCCTGCTCACTCCTTCCCTGTTGCCTTTGTTGGCTCCCCTCCATGTTCTCTTTAAATGTTGGTGCTGCCTTGGGTTTCATCTTAACCCTCCTGTATTCCCATGTGATGCAGTCTCCATGGCCAATCCCATTTATGGCTTCAACCACCATCTCTGTGCTGACAACTAATAAATCTATATATTCACTCCATATCTCCTTTCTAAGCTCTAAATCTGAATTTCTAACTGTCCACTGCTTAGTTAACTCTACATGGTTGTTCTCTATGTCCAAAATGAACCTCTTCAACTTTCTTCTTCATCAATTGCTTCCTCCTACTAAACTCCCAATGCAATGTATCTCATTATCATCCACACAATCTCTCAAGCCAGAAAAATGAGTATTGTCCCAATTTCCTCTGACTTCCTGACAACTACTGTTTTAGGTCAGGCCATCATCTTCTCTCGTCTGGATAAGTACAACAGCCTCCTTGCTTTGAGAGATCACCTCCCTACCTTCAACCCCAGGCCTTAACTGTTCATCTTTCACAGTCTAAATGCAAAACTGACCATGTTACTTTCTTAATTAAAAGTTATAATTGGCAATTAAATGTCTTAAGGGTACAATTCTTTTACTTAGGAAATAAAGGCTTTTTTATTAGGTTCATATCAACTTTTTCGCTTAGAGTTGCATACCACCAAGCTCTGGTGTGCCAGATGTTCTGTTGTCAAGTTGGCTACACTGGGAACTACATTTTCTAGAATCCTCTTTTTCTATGGAGTTTCAGGTAAAAGCGGACTGAAGGCAAGATCATGAGGCATTTAGGAGGGAGAAGAAAAGCAAACGCTATTATATTCTGAGGTCATCGATAGTTAGAGGTGATGACAGAGATGCACAGGTGCTGGAAAGTTCCAGCTTGGTCTCTCTCTATTCCATGTCAAGTTCTCATTCATGACTGCCAACTCTGCTAAGTGACAGAGGTCTCAGGCCCCACAGCAGACACTCTGCTGCAAATTCACTCAGGTGGTAGCCACACTAACTAACAAATATCTGCAGCCTTTTATACCAACCCTCCCTTGCAACTCTACTCCAGAAGCTGCTGCTACCTCCCAGGTTTTCTGGCCAGCTTCATACCAAGGCTAGTGACATTTTTCTGATTCTTCAACTCTCCTTTTTGAACCTTCACTTTCCCACCTCCTCCTATAATTGTGTAAGTCTAATCCTTATAATAAATTCCTGATTTGGTAATATTCCCTGGCTGAACCCTGACTGATATATCTGATGCACGATCTTCATGGACAATACTCATATACTTGAGGTCCTCCCAACAGGCTTGTGCCCATGCTATTCCTCTAGCCTGCTGTCTATTTTGCCCAGGCTAGCTCTCTTCTCGCCAAGTTTCTCTGATTAATTTCCATCAGTCTCATATTCAACACCATTATCATGTTCTGTCATGATTTCCCTGCTATGAACTGCTTGCCTTCCCCTGACATTATATTAATTACCATAACATATTATAATTACTAAGTCATCTGCTGTCACCTTCCCTAGATTGTGAGACTCCTAAAGGTAGGTACAATACTATAATATGTTTACACTTTTAAAGCCTTGCACAGACTTTATGAATGAGATCTGAAATAGTAGCCAGATAAGAAACAACTTCAGTCAAATTGCCTGACATCCAGATATATGGAACAATTTTTTTATTTATTTTCAAAGATTTTGGCCTCAAAAGACACACACTAATTGAAATGGGACCTCGGATAGCAACTACAGATATTTTGTAGAGTTAAAAACTCAAATTCAATGCCCAAAGGACTGCTATCCCCATTTCCATTTCATTTTATAACCTGTTAAAAGCCTTCCAGGTATACTTCATCCTATGCAATAGTTGTTTTCAAACTGGGTTTCTAAAATCCCAAGGATCGTTGGAATTGCTACAATGGCCCTTGTAGAGGAGAGGAAGAAGCTGATAAACCCCAGATAGGAGAATGGAGGTGCTTAGCCCAGGCACTGACACCATCAGTGTTCAATAAGTCATTATCAAATGAAAACTTTCCACATATAAAGGATCATAATTCACTAACAATTTTAGACTAAAGAATGAGAAAAAGAAATAGATGGTGACTCTGTTTACTTAGCTCCCAGAATGTGCTAGCCTATTTTTATACATTTCCTATTTGACTCTCAGACATTATATGAAACTGATACTATTGCTCCTATTTTACAGGTAGGAAATTTTGGCTCACAGAAGTTAGGTAAATCACATGGAATTGGGTGTGTAGGAAGTGAGTAAAAAGAATTAGATTTCAGCGTTACCTGACTTCAAAATCAATGTCTTTATACCAGAATACATGTAAATAATACATGCCAATGTGTATTAAAATGGACACCAAAGAAGGCTAGCGAAGGGTGTGAACTTCTGCTCTGTGTAAGTCCCCCATAGTATTGCAGTCTATTTGGTTTTTCCAAATTTTCCTTGCAACCAAGATTAAAAAATAAAACATGCCTTTCAAAGAACAGCAGTCTATTTCTAAGTATATGACCCCTACTCAGTCAATTTAATAAACATTTATTTAGTACCAACTAAATGCAAATCACTGCATACAGCATTAGGAAAGATATAAAATGAGAAAGGCACGGTCCTTGCCCTTCAGGAGCTCAAAATCCAAAAACATACATTAACAATTCTGAATGGAGGCAGATGGCGATAAGTGCTGTAATGGAGGCACTTACAACGTACTAAGGAAGCATAAAGCAGGGAGAGATTGATTCCAACCATGGCGTAATAAAACACCTTAGTAAATGTATCTTTCATTCTGCACCCAAGAAAATCTTTTATGACCCAAGCCAAAGGATGCATTTCTTTGTAAAATACCAGAGCTTATTCAAGACACTAATAGACAGGACTTTTGTTAGCAAGAATAGAATTTAGTTACAATGGAAGCAGACCTACCTATACGCGTTTTTGATAGCAATTGGAGGAAACTCACGGGTCTATTTATTTAAAGGGCCCTCAGTCTGTTTAGAACAGACTGTACATGGTTCTACCTACAAATTCAGGTTCATTCGTAGTATTTCTTTTCAGTTCAATTATACTCTTAAAATGAGACTAAATAGTCATTCTTGATGTAGGAAATGTAGGAGATTTCAAAGGAGGCAGCTCATATCTAACCAGTGAAAGATGAAGGTAAATAATTTTATTTTCTTTTTAAATTTTAACAAGAAGCAACTATAGCAGCTTAGCTAGGTGAAACTTCGATTCAAAGTTCTTAAATAACTGTGAATGAGGCCAAGAATGCTAAATGACTTCCTCTATGTGTCAAGTCAATTTATTAGGTGCTGGCACCACTGTACCAGCTAAAATTGGTTAGACTAGAAATAAAAGTGAAAGCACAGAAAATTCATACAATTCCATTACTATAGGATCAACTTATGGAATTCACCCTGTTGTTTAGAAGTCAGAAGTATTCTCTATACACAAAGGAAAATAGATCATACAAAGTAATAATATTTTAAAATAAGGAGGTTCTTGCATAACGTAAAAGTGCATCATAGAATAAGCTTCTTTGTTAAAAAAATAGTTTTCTTAAGGTAAATATATTCATCAAAAAATGTACATTAATAAAAGGTCATTGTGTTATTATTTCTAAAAGCTGTCTCCCTGGTAGAATATTCATACCATATAGCAAAGAACAAGTAGGAATTTGCCAAATGCCAATGGATCAATTAAAGGTTTTGGTTGTGTGAAATCTTGAATTTGCTTTAGACAAAAAAGGAAATTGATGGGAATTTCTATGTTTTGAATATGGGTTGTCCCCAGTACTCATGTAGAGGCTTGGTCCTCAATGGAACAGTGTTAAGAGGTGGTGGGACCTTTAAGAGGCATTCAGGTCATGAGAGATCTCCCCTCATGAAGGGATTAATACAGTAGTCTTTTTGGAACGAATTTTTGCTCTTGTGGGAATGGAGTAGGTCCCACAAGATCAGGTCATTATAATGTAAGGTAACCTCTGGTATTTTGCCTTTTTTCACATGTCCCTTCCAATTCTCCACCATGTTTTTGAGGAAACACAGGGCCCTTACCAGAAGCCACCAGAGGCAACCTAAATTACCTCATCTCAGATGTTCTGTTACAGCAACAAAAATGGACTTTGACAGTAAGAATTCATGATCTTATCGCCTTCTAACTTTTTGAAGCCTTTCTACTTCAATTATTCTATCTCTCTAGCATCCTCAATCTTTCATTCTGTAATACTAACTCCCTCTGTAGTTTCAGAGTTGAAAAGAACCTTCTTAAATCGAGTAACAACACCATTCCTACCAATATATTCTATTATAGATTTTTTTCTCTTTTCTTTAATTGTAACAAGCAGTTTATAACAGCTGCTTCTACTTTGTCACGAGTGTTTTTATCCTTAGGGCATTTAACCTGGCCTTTGTCCCAACTCTTGCCATTATACTAAAATAGTCACAATGTCTATCAATTACACGCTCCAAATTTGATAGCCATTTTCTAGTTCTTATAATAATGATAGCTTTCTTTTATCTAATTCCAATACTGCTTATTAGGTGGAAAACACTTCTTCCCAACTCCTGACATCTTTTTCCTGTGAAGAAGGCTCAGTTAATATAACTCAAGGCCTTCAATTTTCCCTTTACTCAATCTAATCTTGGAGAGATGATGCGACTTACCTGATTTGTAAATTTTGTAGGAAAACCACACATGTTGGGCTTATCTCCAGCTTCTTCTTTTTCTTGGGGGTGAAGCTGCTATTAGTCCATTCTGACGTTGCTATAAAGATATACCTGAGACTGGGTGATTTATAAAGAAAAGAGGTTTAATTGGCTCACGGTTATGCAGGCTGTGCAGGAAACATGATGCTGGCATCTGCTCAGCTTCCAGAGCAGGAGGGAGAGACAGCGTGGAGGTGCCACACACGTTTAAACAACCAGGTCTCATGAGAACTCTATCACAAGAGCAGCACTAGGGGGATGGTGTTAAACCATTAGAAACTGCCCCTATGATCTAATCACCTCCCACCAGGCCCCACTTCCAGCACTGGGGATTACATTTCAACATGAGATTTGTCTGGGGACACAGATCCAAACCGTATCAGCTGCCTACAGAAAGCTTGCATTCTTTTCTGCTTCCCTATACCCAAGTTTCACACATTCAGTCACCCACATCAGCCTAGACAGACAGAGAGTTGACTGTGATCAGAGAAGTTAAATTGACCTAATTCTAAATTCCTGTTAATAGGACTATTTAAATCTCACTTGGCTCCTGGACTCCATCACTAGTAAAGTTATCTTTGTGTCCTTAAGTTTTCTTTATTGAGCAAAACCTAGGTATAGAAGAAGGGTGTCCCTTCTAAACCCCAACATTTTGTTCTTGAAACCCCCTCTCCCATGACTTCCATTTTTCCTCCCGCCTCTCTTATAGTTCTTTCTTTATTGTTCTTGCATTTATTTTTAATAATTCCTTTTCGTCTTCACAAGGATGTCATGTTTAATGTACTGTTTCTCTCTTCCTTCCCCCTCTTTTTCCCTCTACACACACATACGCACACACATACATACATATACACATCTAATACATACATATACATATATATATACACACACACATGTGTGCACACACACCCAAATATATAGCTGGCCCTTCATATCCATGGGTTCTGCATTCACGGATTTAACCAACCATAGATGGAAAATATTTGGGGAAAATATTCCACAGTTTCTAAAAGCAAAACTTGAATTTGCTGTGTACCAAGTACTACACTGAATCTACAAAAATGAAGTGATGTGTAAGCAGGCATTGTATTAGGTATTATAAGTAATCTAGATATGACAAAGTATATAGGAGGATATCATTAAATGATATGCAAATACTATGCCATTTTATTATTTATTTATTTTTAATATACTTTAAGTTTTAGGGTACATGTGCACAACGTGCAGGTTTGTTACGTATATATACATGTGCCATGTTGGTGTGCTGCACCCATTAACTCGTCATTTAACATTAGGTATATCTCCTAATGCTATCCCTCCCCCCTCCCCCTACCCCACAACAGGCCCCGGTGTGTGATGTTCCCTTTCCTGTGTCCATGTGATCTCATCGTTCAATTCCCACCTATGAGTGAGAACATGCGGTGTTTGGTTTTTTGTCCTTGTGATAGTTTGCTGAGAATGATGGTTTCCAGCTTCATCCATGTCCCTACAAAGGACATGAACTCATCATATTTTATAGCTGTACTATGCCATTTTATATAAGGGACTTGAGATTTGTGGATTTTAGTATCCAAGAGGAGTCCTGAAATCCATTCCCCATGGATACCGAGGAACAACTGTATACACACTCATTGAATACATGGGGGAAGTTCAGTACTTTCTTCTTCCATTGAATAAATCTTCAGACTGCTCCTCCTACAATGTCCGTTTTTTGTGATTTAAAATGACCATTAGGCTGGGCACCATGGCTCATGCCTGTAATCCCAGCACTTTGGATCACCTTAGGTCAGGAGTTCCAGACCAGCCTGGCCAACATGGTGAAACCCCGTCTCTACCAAAAATGCAAAAATTAGCTGGGCGTGGTGGTGTGCCCCTGTAATCACAGCTACTCAGGAGGCTGAGGTGGGAGAATTGCTTGAACCCGGGAGGTGGAGGCTGCAGTGAGCCATGATCGCACCACTGCACTCTAGCCTGGGTGACACAGCAAGACTCCATCTCAAAAAAAAAAAAAAAAAAATTACCATTAAACCAACCATTCTGCCTACAAAAATGGAGTGATCTTAGACATCTTTTATCTAATTTCCTATATCCAAGCATTTGCTAATAACTGCCTGTATATCATCAACTTTTAGAGCTTTGTTTATTCTCAATAATTATTAATAAATTTATATTTATGAAAAATTTACAACGTGACATGCACAATATTAGATGAACAAGAGTAGTCAACAAAACAGACATGGACTCTACTCTCAGGGAGCTTACGTTCTAGAAAAGAAGGTATATAATAAACATTTCTAAATACCAACTGTGACACATTATGGAAAAAAGTGCTATTGTAAAAAGCAACAGAAGGAACTGATTTACAGTGACAGATAAGGGAATGCTTCACTGATTGACATGTAACCTGAAACCACAAGAATAATTGAGATTAGGAGAGATCAAGCAGAAATTATAATTCTTAGATGGAAATACATGCTTATTTTATTATACCTAAGTGATGCACATACAACTTTCATTCAATTGCAAATTATAAATGTTATAAAATTAAAAAATTAAATATCATCGGAAGATGAGTTTTTTTCTAGATTATAGGAGAGATATTATGTTACAAGGTTGTATATATAAATATATATGTATATATACACACATGTAAACATGTGTATTCTTTTTAAGTTCTGAGATACATGTGCAGAACATGCAGGTTTGTTACATAGGTATACATGTGCCATGGTGATTTGCTGCACCTGTCAACACATCATCTAGGTTTTAAGCCCCGCATACATTAGGTATTTGTCCTAATGCTCTCCTTTCCCTTGCCTCTCCAGCCCGCAACAGGCCCCAGTGTATGAACTTCCCCTCCCTGTGTCCATGCGTTCTAATTGTTCAGCTCCCACTTATGAGTAAGAACATGTGGTGTTTGGTTTTCTGTTACTGTGTTAGTTTGCTGAGAATGATGGCTTCCAGCTTCATCCATGTCCTGCAAAGGACATTAACTCATTCTTTTTAACGGCTGCATAGTATTCCATGGTATATATGTACCACATTTTCTGTATCCAGTCTATCATTGATGGGCATTTGGGTTGGTTCCAAGTCTTTGCTATTGTGAACAGTGCTGCAATAAACATACATGTGTCTTTATACTAGAATGACTTATAATCCTTTGGGTATATACTCAGTAATGGAATTGCTGGATTCAATGGTATTTCTGGTTTTAGATCCTTGAGTAATAGCCACACTGTCTTCTACAATAGTTGAACAAATTTACACCTCCACCAACAGGGTAAAAGCATTCCTATTTCTCCACATCTTCGTCAGCATCTGTTGTTTTCTGACTTTTTAGTGATCACCATTCTAACTGGCGTGAGATGGTATCTCATTGTGGTTTTGATATACATTTCTCTAACGATTAGTGATGATTCGCTGTTTTTCATATGTTTGTTGGCCCTATCAATGTCTTCCTCTGAGAAGTATCTGTTCAGATCCTTCACTCACTTTTTGATGGGGTTTGTTGTTTTTTTCTTGTAAATTTGTTTTAAGTTCTTGTAGAATCCAGATATTAGACTTGTGTCAGATGGATAGATTGCAAAAATGTTCTCCCATTCTGTAGTCTGCCTGTTCATTCTGATGATAGTTTCTTTTGCTGTGCAGAAGCTCTTTAGTTTAATTAGATCCCATTTGTCAATTTTGGCTTTTGTTCCCATTGCTTTCGGTGTTTTAGTCATGAAGTCTTTGCCCATGCCTATGTCCTGAATGGTATTGCCTAGGTTTTTTTCTAGGGTTTCTATGGTTTTAGGTTTTACATTTAAGTCTTTAACTCACTAAGAGTTAATTTTGGTATATGGTATAAGGAAGGGGTCCAGTTTTTGTCTTCTGCACATGGCTAGCCAGTTTTCCCAGCACCATTTATTAAACAGGAAATCCTTTCCCCATTGCTTTTTTTTGTCATGTTTGTCTAAGATCAGATGGTTGTAGAAGTGTGGTGTTAATTCTGAGGTCTCTGTTCTGTTCCATTGGTCTATATATCTGTTTTAGTACCTGTACCATGCTGTTTTGGTTACTGTAGCCTTGTAGTTTAGTTTGAAGTCAGGTAGTATGATGCCTCCAGCTTTTTTCTTTTTGCTTAGAATTGTCTTGGCTATATGAGCTTCTTTTTGGTTCCAAAATGAAATTTACAGTTTTTTTCTAATTCTGCGAAGAAAGTCAATGGTAGCTTGATGGGACTAGCATTAAATCTATAAATTACTTTAGGCAGTATGACCATTTTCATGATATTGATTCTTCCTATCTATGAGCATGGATTTTTTTTTCCATTTGTTTGTGCCCTCTCTTATTTCCGTGAGCAGTAGTTTGTAGTTCTCCTTGAAGAGGTCCTTCATTTCCCTTGTAAGTTATATTCCTAAGTATTTTATTCTCTTTGTAGCAAATGTGAATGGGAGTTCATTCATAATTTGGCTCTCTGTTTGTCTATTATTGGCATATAGGAATGCTTGTGATTTTTGCACACTGATTTTGCATCCTGAGACTTTGCTGAAGCTGCTTATCGCCTTAAGGAGTTTTTGGGCTGAGACAATGGGGTTTTCTAAATATAGCATCATGTCATCTGCAAACAGAGATAATTTGACTTCCTCTCTTTGTATCTGAGTAAACTTCATTTCTTTCCCTTGCCTGATTGCCCTGGCCTAACTTCCAATACTATGTTGAATAGGAGTGGTTAGAGAGGGCATTTTTGTCTTGTGCCAGTTTTCAAAGGGAATGCTTCCAGGTTTTGCCCATTCAGTATGATATTGGCAATGGATTTGTCATAAATAGCTCTTATTATTTTGAGATAGTCCATCAACACCTACTTTATTGAGAGTTTTTAACAAAACATGCGTATTTTTTATAGAAATCCATTAAGCTTCATGAATGCCAAGAACCAAGTTGGCCAAAGACTCTTAGGCTCAAGTTTTTAAAAAAAAAAAAAATCTTAATATTTGCCCACTCAACATGTTTTAAAATGGACCTGCACCAATAGACATAACATATATGATTTTCACATCAATCACACTACAGCCACTCCTTTGAAAATGAACTTAAAGTAGGAGGTTGACTCCAAATTCATTGATTACCCATCCTGTTACCCTCAAAAATGAAGATGATGATGATGATGATAATGACAGCAGCTACAATTTCATAAGACCAGAGCATGAACACTGTATTCAGATAGGCCTAAAATCATATCCCAAATTTAATTTCTCTTTCCTCATAAAACTGAACTCCTAAATTTAAAGAAATGTTTATAGTACTATGATAGCAGTCTATAGACAATATTCTTATCATTTCTCAGAATGGCATATTCCAATTTAATCTCTACATCATCTGACAAGTGTACAGCCATAAAGTCTTATATTGATGGGGATTAGGGAAATGCTTGAGTTTCTCCATGTAGCGTTTTATGTTTAAAAGCAGAGGCTTAATTACTCATATCGTTGTCACTGCTTCCTCCTAGGATATTTTGTTTAAGTTATGAAGTCTTTTGTCAAATAATAAAATTATTATGTTAAAACTACTTCAAAAAAGCTTAAGATATTTGCTGGAGTTAAGATATTCAAAGAACATGTTTAAAACATGATTAAATATCACACTTCTTTTATAGCTCAGTATATATTTTGTGAATTTAGTTTTCTAATGAATATGTGCAATTTCTCACAGATATGAAATAAATAGTAAATGCATTTCTCATTTTTGTTAAATGGATATTTCTAGATTTTGAACCAAGTTGTGACATTGCTTGGTATTTAGGCAATTTCCAATGTTGCATGCTTAGGATCAATTTCAGATGTTCAAAAATACAGCCAGGTTTCCATCTAGATTTCACACCCATCAGTACTGCAGGGTAGAGCTTAGTCCTAAGGGGACTGTTGCTCAGTATCGTTCATTTTCCTTACTAGTCATTAAGGTTTCAAATACACAGTTAAGAATGAAAAATGAATAAACAAATTGGACTTGTCAGAGCTTGCATCACCCAGTTAGAGAGGCAAGAAAGGAAAACAAAGAGAAAAAGTTAATATGGACTTGTTCCATTGGCGGAGCAGCGCTAAAGCACATAGTTCAGAAAAATTCCCTTTACCTCCATTTACCCAACATGGAGACAAATGTAGTTCTAGTAGTGTGGGGAAACATACACTTGTGCAAGGAATCTGACAGAAAAGGACTTCCGCACAAACATCCCACTGCTCGCTCTGCTCTCCTCGAATGCAGGACTGTGTAGAGACTGCTGACAATATCACATGCTAAATTCATTTTGTGCTTGGTGGGCGTGATTTGTTCTCCTGACAGAGACAGAAATTCACTAGAGACACAAATGAGACTGTCACACTCATTCCACTTGTGTGCTAAAACAAATTGAAATGCCACAGTTGGCGGAGTGGGGGTTACATAAAGAAGTAGTTATTGGACCCCTCAGCCTTTTTTCTTAGAGAAATCAGAGGGGAATAGCTGAGGCAGGCATCTTTCTCAGCTCTCACTAGGGAGAAATCCTCAGCAAACATCACCAAATACAATGTAAAAAAGAAAGGACACCCATTATGATTCTTTTAAGTTTAGGTTTAAAATGCGTTGGAGGACTTTGAGTTGTTATTTTAAGTAGCATCATCCCACTCTGTAAATGCATATATATTTTGACTCCTTTTTCTGTCTATCCAACTCCTCTTCATAAAATACCCTCCCACCATTCACCGCCCCAAGCATCCCCACATCCTCTCCTAGGAAGAGCAATTAAACCCCATTATCCTTTAGGGGTGCCACTCAAGCACAATGGTTACTGACAGCCTGTGAAATTGTCACCAGATAATCATCATCAAGGTGGCTCAGAGCTTTTGTCAAGAGCAGCCTGAGGAATTCAGCCTGGAGCCCTGCAAGCTGCTCTAGCACTATCAGGAGTCCTTCCCACTCTCAGGGAATCCTGTTTCGGGAGAGTCCTTAATGATCAGTTCCTACTGGAATAAAGTCTTCTGGAACTGCCCATGGGGAAGACAGCTGCCTGCCGGGTCGTTTTTCCACAGTATTTAACTGCCACCAGAATGGTAGTCCTTAAAGTGGCCAGTTCACATGATCCTGGAGGGAATAAGAGCTTCCTGTCATTTACATATCATTAAAGAAAACCCCAGGGCAAACCACAAGATACCATCCGGTAGCAGGGAAGGTGACAGGCATGTATCATCCCATGGCAAATCCCAGCCTTGTCAGCCTTTTTGTCTTTGGGCACCCACAAGTTCCTTTCCCTGCTGGTCTGAGAGCAGGGTTTGGAGGCCTCCATAGCGTAGTGTTTTCTGTTCAGTGCTCCTTCTTTACTCTCAGACTGCGTTAGGTATAAGGGCAGTTTTTATAAGTCATGTCAGTCTATTAACCTTTAGAACATTGCTATTTTCCAGGCTTGATGTCAATAAATCTTGTAAGAACTCAAGATAGACAATCCCCAGTATGCAACTCCGAGAGCAGCATTTGAAGGCTTCTGGCCTGGCTTAGAAAGGGCAGCTACCTCCAGTTTCCTCAGTACACCTTTCAACAGGCATCCCATAGAAAAAGCTTAACAGTGCTGCCTTTGCTCTTCAGTTCATAGAAGTACAGGGGAGTCAACCAATGGGGTGCGGTCAACAAATATTCACTAAATGCTTTCTTTACATAAGTTTTCCATAGATGAAAAAGGTGAGTTATAATGTGATCCTTCCTATAAAATTTAAAAGGAGAGAAAAATAAAAAAAAAATTGAAGGAAGCAAAACCATACTTGTTTTGCATATTTAGATTTAATGAAGTCTATGGTTTTTATACCAGCAATAAATTACTTTCAGATAAAGCTTTTATGAAATCATAGTTTATAAATATTTAGTGGTAAAAAAAAAACCTAAAGGTAGACATCATCCAGCACTTAGAATAGAAAACTGGATGGACCCTAGAGATTATTTTTATTAACCTTCTTCATTTACTGATAAGGGAAACAGAGCCCTAGTGGGTAAATGGCTGAGAGAGCTAGCACACTGTAGTGTAAACACCGTATAAATAGTCCTTGAATAAATAAATGAATGGATTGGTCCAAAATTACCCAGAAAGTTAGTACAGACAAAAAATCAGAATGACTCTGGATTCTGAAGCCTGTGTTTTCTTGCCATATTTCTCTGTATATTATTCAGCCCATTTATGCAGATGAAAAGTCAGGGAACTACTATATGATAATAGTAAAATATTTATTTGTAGAGGATAAAAGGACAACTAAAGGCAGAAAGAAAAGCAATAAACAGGCACTGTAAAATCAGTAATTCTAAGTTCCAGGAAGATGGCAGGGAGAACTGCCCTGCTTGGGTGAAAACCAATTTTATATACTTTTCAAACTTTCAAGAACATTCAAAAATAGATTATAAACTGTGGTCTTATGAAGCTACTTCTGGATCAATGTTCATGAAAACACATGCACTTTGCTTCATGTGTGGATATAACTTCTCAAAAGGTATGTGATGGGGATGATATTTTGAAAAGCCTCCAGATTTATTTTATTTCTTTTTAATACAAATTTTCTCTTCTCCATAAGCCCTTGTAATACCACAGGTGGGCCAAGAAATGTATTGCCTAGAAGAGGGAAAAAACAAAATTCAGTGTAGAAAGCCATCCATCACAAAAGAAACTACAGGGAAAAACCTCCTTTGGAAAGAGGTTGGGGAAATGATGATGGAGCCTGGATAGGAAGAAAATAGTCAGATCAAAGGGTCTGATATCACTGTTTTCACTTCCTTAAGCTCAAAGCCTCTTAAGAGGAGCTGGGAGAAAGGGAGAAGTTATAGAGGTAGATACAACCAGGTAGATTTGAAGGAACCCACAATTACGTAGGCTATGACCCTACTACTCTGTACATAAACTGGAGGGAACTGTGAATCTTAGGAAGCCTTCATTTTGGCATGGTACTGAATCCAGCATGGTATAATTCTCTCTCCATGAAGTAGCTGTGGCTGAGCAGGTGCCTGAGTGCAGTCTCCCTGAGCCATGCCCATTGCAAATGAATATGCAGAGAAACAGTGAAGAAGGGTGTAGGGGTGTGTGTGTGTTGTGGACAAGCATATACTGGGCTTATAGGTTCTAAGATAAATAGTGGACTGGAGTCAGCCTGGAATAAATACAGGGGGTCAGTGGAGGCCTCTGAAATCTATGATGTTTCACATGTAAATGAATCTCCTACATTCACAAATGTGTCTTCTTTCACTTGGTTGTTCTGAGACCTAGCTCTTTTTCGAGGTAACTGTCTCTAACTGCTGGTGGTTTTTCCTTTCATATTCTTCACATTGCTGGTTTTGGAGATTGCTTCTCTAATCTCTTCAATTACCCATTCTATCTGACTGTACCTCTCCTGCACTACCTTATCTCAGTAACCCAAAGACTCAAAGTGTGTTTGTGGGGATGTGGAGTCACTTCTTTCCATTTCTTGAAATGTAAGACCCTGGTTCATTGACAATCTCACAAGCACCACTTGTTTCATAACTGACATTTCCATTTCCACAGTTACACAGAAAATGTTCAGATGTACCGGCTTTTTAATTCCTGGCTTGGTCCTTGACCTGCTCTTTAATGGTCTTCCAGTTTTTTCTGCAAATAAAACTAAAAGTCATCTTTGACTCTTTTTTTTTTTTAAACTCCCACTGGCCTATCAACTTTTGGGGCATCTACATCACCTCCAAGTAGCCCATTTGCTTCTGAAGACGCTTCTGGGGACGAGGAGGCAGGGGAGTACCTTGATAAATTGAGCCAAACTGCACACCCCGGCCACAGTGACTGGTTCAGAGATGGGAATATGATCCACATGGCTCAGTAACTCTAAAGACATGTTTGTGGGGAGCTTTTGGAAAAGCATCCTTCTTGATCTTCTGAGAGAACTACCTAAATAAGTTCTTACTCTTTCTGAACAACGTGGTATAAAAATGTGCCATCTGGAACTGCTGCAGACAGTTCTGCTATGATGTTACCTGCTCTGAATCAAAGCATACCTAAAATTAAGTAAGCAAATAGACCTCATGGTCTATTCTAATGCACTAAGGCAAAAAAATAATCTGGGAAAAGAAGTGGCCAGAATTACTAAAATAGATAAATAACCAAAGCTTTGATTGGCTGAGACACACTGGCAAATTCTTAGGAGACTTTCTTGAATCTTGAGTTGGTAAATTTATTAAGAAACAGATACATTACTTAATTTTTCAGTACCTCCTTTGGAAAATTTAAGACCACTCCAAAACTGTTATTGTGTTAACCACTGGGAGGCTTGCCTGTTACAGCAGCAGATACTATCCTAACTAGTATACCCTTGAAAACTCTGGCAAGAAGTTTGAATTCTATTCTGCATGCAACAGGAAAAAGCCAGAGGAGGGTAAAAAAACAAGAGAGCGATATGAGCATTCTTTGTAATTTTCTCATCTACTCTCTAAAATTCCAAGTCTCAATGAACAGATTCTGACTGAAAAGTGGGCCCTGATATATAGACTAGTGCATTTTTAAAGGCTGTATTCACATAAGATGATAGCTGTCACTCTATGAGGCTTCCTTATGCACTATAGGTCTCTCTTGAATTGTTTCTTTCAATTTTTCCCTAATAGTCACTTAAGTCAGTAATGTATTCAGAAATACAAGGAAGGCAACTTCAATTCTACCCAAATAATTGTATATTGCTCTGGCCTTTTATTTAACGTAGGCCCTCATACTTTCTATTGCTCCTACCTTGAGCCAGCTGTATGGGCACACAACCTGTGTGGTCAAACAGCCCACAGATTTAACAGGGCCCAGTGCTGGATTTAATGCTATTTTGTTGCTATCTTCAAATTACTGATATTTTGAACAAGAGGATCCATATATATTTTCATTTTCCCTGAGTCCTCAAATTATATAGCCAATCCTGCTTCCACTCATCACCATTACACATACCACACACACATATACACACTGACAAAGACTCTTATCCTTGACCTAACTTTAGCCAGAGTTCCTCTGAGCCCACTTTTGAAAGAGGCCTTGATCTTGGCCCCCATTCTGTTTTTGACCTGCCCAGCCTAGTCTAAGTAAAGAATCCTGCTTAAATCAATTTGGAGATAATCTTCTACCCTTGATACCTAATCAAGATCTTTATCCCTCACTTTTGATGTCTAAGTCCTTGGTCTGTCTTTAGCAATAATTTTCTTAGAATAGTTTTGCTAGAATCCCCTTACCTTTGATGTCTCCTCTTAGTAATTTTTCATCAATTGATCCCCTCACTCTGCTCATTGATTATCAATCTCCACCTGTCTTACTTGTCTTTTCCGTTTTTGGAGTTGAGCCTGATCTCGCTCCTCCATTGCAATACTTCGATTGCAATAGTCTTGAATAAAGACTTTCTACCATTTTAACAAGAATCAGTGATATGGTTTGAATTTATGTCCCTGCCAAAATCTCACGTTGAATTGTAATCCCCATTGTTGGGGGTGGGGCCTGGTAGGAGGTGTTTGGATCATATGGGAATATCCCTCCTGAATGGTCCAGCCCTTCTGCTTGGCAGTAAGCTCTCTGAGTTCTCACAAGATCTAGTCATTTAAAATTGTGTAGCACCTCCTCACTCACTCTTTCTCTCTTGCTCCATTCTCACCATGTGATATGCCACTCCCCATTTACCTTCTGCCATGATTGAAAACTTCCTGAGGCTTCCCCAGAAGCAGATGCTACTATGCTTCCTGTGCAACTTGCAGAACCATGAGCTAATTAATTCCTTTTCCTTATAAATTACCAGGCTCAAGTCTTTCTTTAGAGAAATGCAAGAATAGTCTAATACAGAAAATTGGTGCCAGGAGTGAGGTATTGCTATAAAGATACCTGAGAATGTGAAAATGACTGTGGACCTGGGTAATGGGCAGAGGTTGGAAGAATTTGGAGGATTCAGAAGAAGACTGGAAAATGAGGGAAAGTTTGGGACGACTTAGAGACTGGTTAAATGGTTGTGACCAAAATGCTGATAGTGATATGGGCAGTGAAGTCTAGGCTGAGGAATTCTCAGATGGAAATGAGAAACTTATTGGGAACTAGAACAAAAGTCATTCACATTATGGCTTAGCAAAGAGCTTGGCTCCATTCTGTTCCTGCCGTACGGGTCTGTAGAAGTTTGAGCTCGAGAGCGATAACCTAGGGTATCTGCCAGATAAAATCTCTAAGCAGCAAAACATTCAAGATGTAGCCTAGCTGCTTCTAACAGCCTATGCTTAGATGCAGGAACAAAGGAATGGCTTAAAGTTGTAATTTATATTTAAACAAGAAGCAGAACATAAATGTTTGGAAAATTTGCAGCCTGGATATGTGGCAGAGAAAGAAAAAGCTTTTTCAGGAGAGTAATTCAAGTAGTCCGTGGAGCAACCACTTAATAGAGAAATTTGCATAACTAAAAAGGAGCCAGGTGCTAATAGCCAAGACAATGGAGAAAAAGCCTTGAAGGCATTTTAGAAACCTTTGCAGCCGCCCTGTCCATCACAGACCTAGAGGCCTAGAAGGGAAGAGTGTTTTCATGGGCTAGGCTCAGGGCCCCACTGCCCTGAGCAGCCTCGCGACACTGCTCCCCAAATCCCAGCCATTCCAGCTCCAGCCATGGCTCAAAGAGGCCCAGGTACAGCTAAGGCTGCCACTTTGGAGAATGTGAGCCATAAGCCTTGGCAGCTTGCATATGGTGTTAAGCCTGCAGTTGCACAGAATGCAAAAGTGAAGAATGCTTGGCAGCCTCCACCTCGGTTTCAGAGGGTGTATGAGAAAGCCTGACTACCCAGGCAGAAGTCTGCCACAGGGGCAGAGCCCCCACAGAGGGCAATGCCAAGGGGAAATGTGGAGCTGGAGCTCCCACACAGAGTCTCCTATGGGGTACTGCCTAGTGGAGCTGTGAGAAGGGGGCCACTATCCTCCAGACCTGAGAATGATAGATCCACTGACGGCTTGCACCCTGGTCCTGGAAAAATCTGAAGGCACACAGCTCCAGCCCATGAAAGCAGCACTGGGGGCTAAACCCTGCAAACCCACAGGGACAGAGCTGCCCAAGGCCTTGGGAGCCCACTCCTTGCAGCAGTGTGCCCTGTATATGGGACATAGAGTAAAAGGAGCTTTAAGATTTAATGACGACATTGATTCTTCCTACCCATGAGCATGGAATGTTCTTCCATTTCTTTGTATCCTCTTTTATTTCATTGAGCAGTGGTTTGTAGTTCTCCTTGAAGAGGTCCTTCACATCCCTTGTAAGTTGGATTCCTAGGTATTTTATTCTCTTTGAAGCAATTGTGAATGGGAGTTCACTCATGATTTGGCTCTCTGTTTGTCTGTTATTGCTGTATAAGAATGTGATTTTTGTACATTGATTTTGTATCCTGAGACTTTGCTGAAGTTGCTTATCAGCTTAACGAGATTTTGGGCTGAGACAATGGGGTTTTCTAGATATACAATCATGTCATCTGCAAACAGGGACAATTTGACTTCCTCTTTTCCTATTTGAATACCCTTTATTTCCATCTCCTGCCTAATTGCCCTGGCCAGAACTTCCAACACTATGTTGAATAGGAGTGGTGAGAGAGGGCATCCCTGTCTTGTGCCAGTTTTCAAAGGGAATGCTTCCAGTTTTTGCCCATTCAGTATGATATTGGCTGTGGGTTTGTCATAGATAGCTTTTATTATTTTGAGATACATCCCATCAATACCTAATTTATTGAGAGTTTTTAGCATGAAGGTTGTTGAATGTTGTCAAAGGCCTTTTCTGCATCTATTGAGATAATCATGTGGTTTTTGTCTTTGGTTCTGTTTATACACTGGATTACATTGATTGATTTGTGTATATTGAACCAGCCTTGCATCCCAGGGATGAAGCCCACTTGATCATGATGGATAAGCTTTTTGATGTGCTACTGGATTCGGTTTGCCAGTATTGTATTGAGGATTTTTGCATCAATGTTCATCAAGGATATTGGTCTAAAATTCTCTTTTTTTGTTGTGTCTCTGCCAGGCTTTGGTATCAGGATGATGCTGGCCTCATAAAATGAGTTAGGGAGGATTCCCTCTTTTTTTATTGATTGGAATAGTTTCAGAAGGAATGGTACCAGTTCCTCCTTGTACCTCTGGTAGAATTCGGCTGTGAATCCATCTGGTCCTGGACTCTTTTTGGTTGGTAAGCTATTGATTATTGCCACAATTTCAGAGCCTGTTATTGCTCTACTCAGAGATTCAACTTCTTCCTGGTTTAGTCTTGGGAGAGTGTATGTGTCGAGGAATTTATCCATTTCTTCTAGATTTTCTAGTTTATTTGCGTAGAGGTGTTTATAGTATTCTCTGATGGTAGTTTGTATTTCTGTGGGATCAGTGGTGATATCCCCTTTATCATTTTTTAATTGCATCTACTTGATTCTTCTCTCTTTTTTTCTTTATTAGTCTTGCTAGCGGTCTATCAATTTTGTTGATCCTTTCAAAAAACCAGCTCCTGGATTCATTAATTTTTTGAAAGCTTTTTGTGTCTCTATTTCCTTCAGTTCTGCTCTGATTTTAGTTATTTCTTGCCTTCTGCTAGCTTTTGAATGTGTTTGCTTTTGCTTTTCTAGTTCTTTTAATTGTGATGTTAGGGTGTCAATTTTGGATCTTTCCTGCTTTCTCTTGTGGGCATTTAGTGCTATAAATTTCCCTCTAAACGCTGCTTTGAATATGTCCCAGAGATTCTGGTATGTGTGTCTTTGTTCTCGTTGGTTTCAAAGAACATCTTTATTTCTGCCTTCATTTCGTTATGTACCCAGTAGTCATTCAGGAGCAGGTTGTTCAGTTTCCATGTAGTTGAGCGGTTTTGAGTGAGTTTCTTAATCCTGAGTTCTAGTTTGATTGCACTGTGGTCCGAGAGACAGTTTGTTATAATTTCTGTTCTTTTACATTTGCTGAGGAGAGCTTTACTTCAAACTATGTGGTCAATTTTGGAATAGGTGTAGTGTGGTGCTGAAAAAAATGTATAAGGTAATTTATAGATTCAATGCCATCCCCATCAAGCTACCAATGACTTTCTTCACAGAACTGGAAAAAACTACTTTAAAGTTCATATGGAACCAAAAAAGAGCCCGCATCGCCAAGTCAATCCTAAGCCAAAAGAACAAAGCTGGAGGCATCACGCTACCTGACTTCAACTATACTACAAGGCTACAGTAACCAAAACAGCATGGTATTGGTACCAAAACAGAGATATAGATCAATGGAACAGAACAGAGCCCTCAGAAATAACGCCACATATCTACAACTATCTGATCTTTGACAAACCTGAGAAAAACAAGCAATGGGGAAAGGATTCCCTATTTAATAAATAGTACTGGGAAAACTGGCTAGCCATATGTATAAAGCTGAAACTGGATCCCTTCCTTACACCTTATAAAAAATTAATTCAAGATGGATTAAAGACTTAAACGTTAGACCTAAAACCATAAAAACCCTAGAAGAAAACCTAGGCATTACCATTTAGGACATAGGCATGGGCAAGGACTTCATGTCTAAAACACCAAAAGCAATGGCAACATAAGCCAAAATTGACAAATGGGATCTAATTAAACTAAAGAGCTTCTGCACAGCAAAAGAAACTACCATCAGAGTGAACAGGCAACCTATAAAATGGGAGAAAATTTTCGCAACCTACTCATCTGACAAAGGGCTAATATCCAGAATCTACAATGAACTCAAACAAATTTACAAGAAAAAAACAAACAACCCCATCAAAAAGTGGGCAAAGAATATGAACAGACACTTCTCAAAAGAAGACATTTATGCAGCCAAAAATACATGAAAAAATGCTCACCATCACTGGCCATCAGAGAAATGCAAATCTAAACCACAATGAGATACCATCTCACACCAGTTAGAATGGCAGTCATTAAAAAGTCAGGAAACAACAGGTGCTGGAGAGGATGTGGAGAAATAGGAACACTTTGACACTGTTGGTGGGACTGTAAACTAGTTCAACCATTGTGGAAGTCAGTGTGGCGATTCCTCAAGGATCTAGAACTAGAAATACGATTTGACCCAGCCATCCCATTACTGGGTATATACCCAAAGGACTATAAATCATACTGCTATAAAGACACATGCACACGTATGTTTATTGCGGCACTATTCACAATAGCAAAGACTTGGAACCAACCCAAATGTCCAACAATGATAGACTGGATTAAGAAAATGTGGCACATATACACCATGGAATACTATGCAGCCATAAAAAATGATGAGTCCATGTCCTTTGTAGGGACATGGATGAAACTGGAAACCATCATTCTCAGCAAACTATCACAAGGACAAAAAACCAAACACTGCATGTTCTCACTCATAGATGGGAATTGAACAATGAGAACACATGGACACAGGAAGGGGAACATCACACTCTGGGGACTGTTGTGGGGTTAGGGGGAGAGGGGAGGGATAGCATTAGGAGATATACCTAATGCTAAATGACAAGTTAATGTGTGCAGCACACCAGCATGGCACACGTATACATATTTAACTAACCTGCACATTGTGCACATGTACCCTAAAATGTAAAGTATAATAATAATAAAATAAAAAATAAAAAAAATAAAAAAGATTTAATGACTGCCCTGCTGGGTTTCAAACTTGCATGGGACCATTAGAACCTTTCTTTTGGCCAATTTATCCCTTTTGGAACAGGAATGTTTATGCAATGCCTATAACTCAATGCCTATAATGTATCTTGAAAGTAACTAACTTGGTTTTGATTTTACAGGCTCACAGGTGGAAGGGATTTGCCCTGTCTGAGATGACACTTTGGACTTTTGAGTTAATGCTGGAGGGAACTATTGGGAAGGGAAGATTGTATTTTGCAATGTGAGAAGGACAGGAGATTTAAAAGGGGCCAGGGCTGAATGACATGGTTTGAATATATGTCCCTACCCACATTTTATGTTGAATTGTTATCTCCAGTGTTGAAGGTGGGGTCTAGTAGGAGGTGTTTGTAACATGGGGGCATAACCCTCATGAAAGGTTACCTTATTTCCTTGGTGGTAAGTGAGCTCTCTGAGTTCTCAAGAGATCTGGTCATTTAAAAGTATGTGGGATGGTCCCCATCCTCCTGCTCTGATCTTGCCAGGTAATGTGCCTGCTTCACCCTTTGCCATGATTGGGGCTTTCTGAGGCGTCAGAAGCAGATACCAGTATGATTCCTTACAGCCTGCAGAACCATGAGACAAATAAATAAATTTTCTGATAAATTACCCAGTCTCTGGTATTTCTTTAGAGCAATGCAGGAACAGCCCAATACAATCAGAATAATTTTTTCCTCATCACATACAAACACATGCCACATGTGCACACAAACACACAGTTTCACTCCATTGCATCTATTCTTGAATAATAGCACAAATAGCTAAGTTTCAATAGGTTTTATTCCTATTATGTGCTAAGCAGTGAAGTTAGTGTTTTATATACATTACCTCACTTGGCTTTGATAATTACCCAGTGGGAATAAGGTTTTTTATTATGCAGGTGAAGCAGGAAGAGATTAAGTCATTTACCCAAATTTGCCCATCATTTAAGAGACTGCACTAAGATTTGAACCAAGGGAGTCCAACTTTTAACTGCCTAGAAATCTTCTAAAGTAGACTTTAGGTTCTGTGTTTAAAAGGGAGAGAAGGAGGGCAACACTGTATCTGGCTTAACTTTTCCCTGCAAATCACCTCTGCTACTTTGATTCAGAACCACATCATGTAGTCCATATGATTATCAAAACCACAGATAACAATAACCTTTCTTGAGTAAAACATATGAATATGTGGCTTCAGTAAGCGAAACAAATTTATTTCAAATTGTGCTCCACTAATATTCTATGAGGCAGCTAAGAAAACTAAAATTTATGCATAATATTCCCCTTAATCTCCTTAAATATCAAATTTTGACTCATCCAGTTGTTTAACATTCATAACATAATGTTATAGGAGTTGGGGATGAATTATTAATCAGAATCTGAAAAAAATTCATAATTACATATTTATAAAAGTAATCCCTATCTTTGGTTCTACACTTGCAAAGAAAAGGCAGCTGAGTCTGTGCTAGAAGGATCCAGCTGCCAGCTCTTTTCATTGCAGCAAGAAACAATTGCAGATGTCATATCTTTTAAATATGCTCAAAGTGCACATTTTAAAAATACTTGGATACTTCTAAAAAATAAACTGAAAAACAATATTTCTCAATTTTTTAGAAGTATCCAACTATTTTTACTTCTAACATTATTGCTATTACTAACATCAATCTGTTAGTAAGAAACAAAGGCCTTTTATCCATTTTTTTAAAAAATCAGGTTAATTCCTGCCAATGTCTCAAGTTAACTACACTTAACCTAGGGTGCCTTCTACTTCTCATCTAGGGCGCTGAGATGTGACAAACCATCCTACAATTAGAGATGGATGATCCTTTCTCCTCCCTGCTCTGTCACCTTCTACTTTAGGATGCTCTTTTCAAATCATTATTTACTTTCTCCTTACTTCCAAGGGATGAGCCATACTTATTGTAGCAATGACTCATTTCATTTTCCAGCTTCATGACACAAAAGCCCTAAATGAGTTCCACTTTCCCATGCCATAGGGTAACAACAAGAAATTGTCATTGCATTTATCTTTAAAATAGTCATGTTTTATTTGCTTATGATCAAACATATCCTTTTTGAGAGTCAGCTCTTTAAAATTTTAATTGCATTTTTCCCATTCACAATAAATCACATCAAAATTATTTTTAATTTTCCTAACATACTATGTCTCTTATATTCCTGTGCCTTTAATATTCTCTTGTTTGACTCACCTGGCAAGTGAATCCCATCCTTCTAAAATAACTTCAGAAGCAGCTTACTTTAGAAGATTCCCTGCACTCATCCTTCCCCAATAAATATGTGGGAATAAAATGCCTCTCATAAGCTTACCTTTATCGTAGCTCTGATTATCGAATTGTAGAATATCAGCATATTTTCCTGATTGGATCTTTGATATTAGATCCTATCACAATCTAACACATTGTAATAAATGTTTGTTTAAAGAATATCAAAGAAAATAGAAATTTTAGGGAATTTTTTCTGGGTGACTATTAATGTTATATGTCGCTTTTTATATCTGCACAATGGGTTACATCGCTGCACAGTGTTAGTACACACTGTTTGATCAAGAATCTCCTAGTGATTATTTGAATAACTTCATAATGGTTGAGCAACAACACTCCCAGTATTTATTCTGGTTGCACATTCTACTGGTGTCAGTCAGAACGTGATTCCTGGACCAAGTTTTTAGTTAGTATTTGAGAAAAACATTCCTAACAGCTCGCTTTTCAAGTCCTCACTTCATTTCATAAAAGAGATGCTGGAAAAGGTGACAGCCAATTTAGTTCCCACATGGGTTGTATTTGTTACATGGTATTTAGTTACTTTTGTTTGACTCTTAAACTAGGTCTTTCCTTGGAACAAATTAAGGTAACTTACATACCATTTACTTATAACACCAACCACCTAACAAAAACACTACCCGATGATACCCTTACTTAGGAAAGAGAGTCCTTCCCGAAGGGTAACACTCCCCCTTCATCCCTGCAAAAGCATCCAAGTAATTACTGTTCATAAACCATATCTCTAGGACTAAGCATGATGAATTATTTTCTTTAGAATATTCCTTCTTTAAAGGCATGTGGATTATTCTCATCTTCTAAACCCCATCTAGGCCACCTGGAAATATTGAGTATTTATGAATTCACTAATAAAGAACTTCAAAGAAATGTTTTTGATAATATTTTATAAAAATATAAATGTTAGTATTCTCATTGTACATGTGCAATAAGGTTTAGATATAAAGTAAATTGTGAGTAAAGTAATAAGTCTTGATAAGAATAGTAAGTATTAAATCTTTATTGTATGCTTACATGAAACAATACATTTTCACAACAAAATGACAATGAAGCTTTTGTGCATTATGACATTCTGTACTTCCTGTAAGAAAATTTGTCTATATTCTTTCAGAATTCTTTGCTCATGGTGATCTTTTTACTGTTTTATAAAAGCTAGATTTCTCTTTTCATAAAAAATAAAAATACGTATTTCATAGGTTTAGAGTATATGATGGTACTGAAAATATAGGCTACCAAGCATTCTCAAAACTCTCCCTGTGAGGCCTTGGAGGGAGGCTCTTCAGAAATAAAAGCCAGCACCCCAGAAAAGGTGAAACTGGGGTTATATAAGAGAGTCATGTAAATTTCCAATTGCGAAAATTATATCATAATATTTAGAGTCCAGAAAAAGGAAAATGTGGCTTCAAATATAAGCCTCAAAGATAGTTTCAAGGACAGATGTTTTAACTTGCAGGTGCTAATTTTCTATCTAGCTGTTTCTCATATGGACAACTATATAATTCCAAAATAAATATCAACAAGAATTTATTTATTTAACAATAAGTAATGATTACCTGCAACTCCAAGAAGATAAGCTAGTATGGTGTGAGTTTGGGAGAACACCTAAACACAAATGCTGAATATTTTAATGAAATATACCACTACTTTGGAAAATAGATTCAAATAGGCTAAACATTCCACACACATACACACACAAAAAGTTTCATTAGTGAAGGAATTATTTCCTTTCATATTCATTTAAAATTTGGAACATCGTGTGTTTATTGTTAAGTATCCTGAGTAGTGAAATGTTAACAAATCAGTACATTCATTTAAATTGTCTAATAATCTGTCATTTGTATTTTACGAAATGGAAAGAGAATTTAATTCAATGTCTTGCCAGTTTAACCACTGATCTAGGTTCTTTTATATGCCAGTAATTTTGATAATATTTGCTCATAGAAAACAAATATAAAGCTTGTCCTTGTAGGATATATAAACTCATTTATATGAATAATCACCAACAGATTATGACTGTGAAGTAGCTTCACAAATCCCCAGTGTGTAAAACTGAACAGAGAAATTAAATAAATCACAATAGCCCAAATCAAACTAAGCAAATCTCTCTTCTCGCTGGATTTTACATTAAATTTCACTAGGTTGTTTGATTTACCCTGAGGTTACCAGGGATCATTTTATAGGTGCTAGAGACAGATAGAAAGAAAGCAAGCAACTAATAACTTGTGCCCTCTTGGAATTTTTATCCTAGCAGAAAACAACAAAATAAATGACTACTAAGTTCCCTCTGTTTTTAGCAAGATTGGCTCCTAAAATTTCAATTCCTGGGACATCTGATTGCTGTAAGTTAACATCTTCCTTTCACAAAACAGCAGAATGAGCCAACCTGACTGTCCTACCAGTAGAGGAAAGACAGCCTACTGAGAGCTCCTGTGGGAGGAATGGCTGATATTTCAGATTTGTAACAGAACACAGCCATACCTCTGATATTCTTGCCAGACCTCATGTTCCAAATTTTGTGTTATAAAACCAGAATCATTATACCCAAAATAATCCCAATGAATACAATCTAATTCCTGTTACCTTATATTTTAGACTCTAAGAAAAAGATGTTATGTGTTTTGTACACAACATGCTTTGGTTCAAAGTTAAAGTCTGATTCCTTCAAACTTTTTCCCAACACTCATTGCACACTGAAGGGACAGGATTAGCCAAGAGTGATTTTTACAGGAAAAAAAAAAGGGAGTTTCTGAAAGCATGTTCATCTTTTGCCTCTTTTTCTGGTCCAACACAAAACAATTCCCAACAACAAAGCAGAGTCTCTCTTCTCTTGATTGAATAACCCATCACTAGAGATCAGAATATATTGCAGCCCTTCCTTACTCAAGTGCTTTGTGAGTCTTGCTAAATACAAAACGAATTTTTTATTTGCTCTTACTTTCTAGCTCACCCACTTTCCGTTTGGGCTTTTAATGATTACTAGTCAGATTTGTTTTTTTAAATAAAACAAACAAGACTGACCCAAGGCCTATTTTCTTTGCCAAGGTCATTCTCCTTGCTCAAGATTTCTAATCACTTCTTCAAGTAGATTGGCTTCTACATGAAGTTTATTCACACCGTTGTGAACAGTGAGGACATACTGAAGGATCTTATTTGCCAGTTTACAGCAAATATTGTTACCAAATTTTATGATGTTTTCACTTTAGCCTAAAGTGTTTCTGCCACAACAAAACAAGCTAATGTTAATTTGGCCAGTGTAGATGCTAAAAGAGGATTTCCCTTCAGGTTAAGAGATAGAGATAAAAATCAAGCCCCAAGACATAAAAAATTATTTAAAAAATAAACCTTCAATGAACCAAAAAATTAGAATCATTTTACTCATACAAAAGTCCCATTAAGCCACTCCTTTCTTGCATTCATTTAATAATTTATGCACTCAACAAATCTTCACAGAGCAGTTACTTTGGATCATTTTATAGGTGCTAGAGACAGACAGAAAGAAAGCAGCTAACAACTTGTGGCCTCTTGGAATTTATATCCTAGCAGAAAACAACAGAATAAATCGTCTACATAAAATATATAATATGTCAGATGGTGATCAGTACTGTAGCAAAAAAAAAAAGAAAAAGAAAAAGCAGAGAAGTGAGGTAGGGAACACCTGGTCAAGGAAGGAAGAAGGCTAGAAAGGATAAGGAAGGTAAACAAGCAGAGGACCCACAGGAAAGGAGGCATGTGAGTAAATGCTTAGCAGAGATGAGGGAAGAAGCTGAGGGCCTATCCAGGGGAGACAACAGACGTGTGTCTGAAGTCAAGTGAGCCCGAATAAGGAGATTAAAGGATAGAGATAAGGCAAGGGCAACCAAGGCTGGAGTGGGTCAGGGTGGAGCAGCGTGATCCTGCACAGCACCTGGGCCCAGCCTGGATTTACTCTCAGCGAGGTGGGGTGACCTTGACGGAGTTTGAACAAGAGAACAACACAATCTGGCTTCGGTATCACTTTGGCTGCTACATACAATAAGGAAGGGGCTGGAAGGATAATGGCAGGGCAGAGAAGCCTCGCTGCCCAGAACTGTCAAACAGAACTTTTGAACCTGCTTTCTCTAATGAAGTTTCTCAGCATCTGTTTCCTCATGTGATAAAAGCATAAGTGTACCTGTCACATCTTCCAAAGGGAAACTCCTCTACTAATACCAAGGCAACTTCCTGTATGTTAAGAGTCACTCTATCAGTGCAGCCAAAGCTCCCTCTGGACCTAAATGCTTTGAGAGGGCTTCTTAATTGCATCTAATTAAAGAGCATGTAAACAGTCTTAATTTGAGATGTCTATGTGAGGATGAAGTTTAATTACATGATATTACATTTAAAAACCCTTCTCTATAAGTGGATTTTTTCCCCATCATATGAAAAGCTGATATAGCTACATTCTCTGGACTAGACATATGGTGTGCTGGTTTTATAACCAAGAAAATATAAACAATTTAACTCTGACACATGCTTAGAATTCTATCATATGGTATCAGATCACATACCTTAAAAATCAGAATTATAGAAGAAAAACTTAAAAACATTTTTATGTTTTAGGGAGATGTTTTTCATCTTCACATCAAATCGCCATTGGATTTCATTAAATAGAGGGAATTTTCAATATACTAATGTCAACATGTTTAGAGAAATGTAGTTATGATTTGAGATTTCTAATTTGGGATACTAGAGTTCATTATTAGTTTTCCTGGGTTCTGCAAAATTCATAAAATTATATTCAAAATATTGTGTGTATGCATGTGTGTACAAAAATTGTGCTCATAGATTTGCCAGAGTTTCAAAGAAAAGCTTTACCCAATGAATTTTAAAAGCATGGCACAGTCAGTGTGAAGAAATAATTTCATCACAAGAGAAGTAAGTGTATAAGTAACATGTTAGTATTTACCCTGAAAGCCTTTTTTAGAGTCTTCTAAGTGCAGAGTACTACAGAGCCCACAAAGAACCTAAGGCAAGAACTAACTCTCATAAAACTTATAGTTTTCCCCTAAAAGATAAATAAAATCTATACACAAAAAAAAATCAGGAAAGGATAAGGAAGTGATCTAAGCAAGGAGCAGAAACCCAATCTCATTGAATTAGGTAAAAGTGAATTTATTATTAGGTCAGTGACAAATAATGGCAAAAACTGCAATTACTTTTGCACCACCAACCTAGGAATCAGAAGAATTGCACGGATCTCAAGTGCGTGAAATATGCCCAACTGTCACAGGAGTTGAGACATTTTTTTCTTGCTCTTTTCTTTTCCTTCTGCTCTGCAGAATATCTGATCCATTCTGCTGTCGGCCATCTGTTTCTAATAGGCTTACAATTTTTGCTTCTCCAAAAATTGGCTCAGTTTTGGACTGCCATAGTGACAATGGGGAATGCCTAATTCACCAAGCTTCTCTGTCTCCCAGCTTGACAAAATCTGATGCAGCCTCTGTGTCTCTTAAGAATATATCAGTTCTTTAGAGAAAGGGAATCTGATATTCTCACCTTGAATTCTGAATCCATCCCTGGTCCACGGAGAGGTAGAATCATCTAGTATAAGCCTAGCCACCTGGGGACTTAAACACATCCATAGACAGTTGCACAATGTAGGTTGACAGCCCAAACCTGTCTGTCTATCGCGGTAGTCTGTGACTAAGTGCCCAAACTGGCCAGTGTTAAGTTTTGTCTTTAATTTTTAAAGCATCTGGGACATAATTTGTACTCATTAAATTTTTTTTAAGTGAAAGCAAGTTTATTTAGAAAGAGGAATAAAAGAATGGCTACTCCATAGACAGAGCATCCCTATACTCATTAAATATTAATGCTTTCGCCAAGCACACACTTTCATGAGTCTCACATACATATTCAAACACAACTATTATACTTACAAGGTCTCACCTTGTCCTGGGTAGCCAAAAAGATAATGACAATCATAAACCTCCTTCCTGTCCTCAGGGCTCTTACAATTCATTACAATATAAAACAGTATGTGGTAAGTGCCAAATGGATGATCCATACGGGAGTGCTATAACTAGAATATCTGATACCTGAGACAGGTCATTTTTCAACACACCTCTGTTCCACATGACAAAATTATTTTCAGTAATAAGCTTTAAATTAACTATAGTAATAAATCCTTCAGTAAGCATCATATCTTTCCATATAACATGAAAGTTAACTTGGACACCTCCTGGTATATTTGTAATGGGTCAGAAAACTTACATTGAGCACAATTCTTGCCCTCGACCCACACAGAACAACATATTCCTGTATTTAAGCAATAGATTTGAAATAAACTATGAGAGCACAGTGATTGTAAAGACAAAAAGCATTATTTGAGTTACTTAGAATCTGTCACTCTGGAATTTCAACTGTGCTTAACATTTAAAACACTAAAATAGAGTGGCCAGAGTGAACAGCTACAAATCAGACCCAGCTGAATCTGATTCTAAAGAAAATCTCTTCAGTTTCTTCTTTAAATTAACATGTGTATCTGAGTCTGCATGTCTTGATTTAGGGTAGTTACACATGTATTACTAAAACTCACAAGTAACTGAGCAAATGTTTACAATTTAGACCAACAAAATGTATTTTTAGGAAAGAGCGTTTATTATTGACATTATTTAGAATTGCCATCCATGGTGATAATAAAACGTAGACCGAGATTTAGCCTGTGTTATTATTGTTTTTATATTCTCTACAGACAATGCATCCTGGGCAAACTGCTCCTCCTGCCTCCAATGCCCTGCCTTAGTATGTGATACCAGATACCAAATGCCCTGGCAGTGGAGTGAAAGGAAATTTTAATGCTAGTATTATTTAGGACATAAATACCACTAGCTAAGTCTGAAAATATATATTAATATATTGGCTTAAGGGCTTAAGACATTATTGAGATGACTGAGAACTGCGCTGTCATGAAATGTTAGGAAATATTATTAGAACCTTCTTGCACTCTATCTCTCAGTTGTAATTCTTCCTCTGTTGTGTCCATTCTCAAATAGGCTCATCTTTTCAGGTATAAAGGTGTCTGCCAATAGCCCTCAGCCCTCCTTCAATTCTCTAAGCAGGCCCAGCAGAAAAAAAAAAATGTGTTTTTTTTTTTCCTCGCTGTCATTCTAACTCTGACTAGGTCATATGCCCATCTTAAACAAATTAGTGAGGCCAAGGATGTACAAGGACTGGACAAATCTGGTGACTGTGTCAATTCTTGGAGCTAAGAGTCAATTAACTGCAATCCAACCATAAGAGTGGGAGTAAGACACGGTGCTTCAATTACTACAGAAAAGAGAACCTTCTGGGCAATGGTCGTAGCTACTCTGTGCCAGTCTTTGCGCTTACCTGTGATGGTTTAATTTATGTGTCAACTTGGCTAGGCTATTGTGCCATTATGTGGTCATATACTGATCCATACGTTGCTGCTGAGATTTTTGCATTTTTAGTTGTAATGAACATTTAAGTCAGTAGACTTTTAAAGTAGACGACCCTTTATAATGTGGGAGAGCCTCATCCAATCAGTTAAAAACTTAGAGAAAAGGTTGAGGTTCACTGAAAAGGAAGGAACTGTGCTCCCAACTGCCCTTGGAATCATGACTGCAATGTCAATGCTTGCCAAATTTCCAACCTGTCCTGGACCTACCAGCCCCAGTAAGTGCCTCAGTCTTCTGTAGAGGAATGGCTCCAAAAGCTGAGGGAGATTGCAATGTTAGAGTGCATTTATCACTTAAGACCTGCTCACCTATCCTGAAAGGGTCCAGAGGGTACATCTTTAACCACGTGATAACCATGACTGTGAGAAATCCATTTGTGAGGGAAGCCCAGCATCCTTAAAGAGTTCTGTAGTTACTGTTTTCTATAGGTCAGAAAATACAGTGGGGACTGCTGCCACGGAATTGGAAACCTAAATGCAGTGGGGAATCATTGGATCTGGAAGTGGCGGGGGCTAAGATGCAACACTTAATTGCTAAAGGCATGGTGGGCATGATTACCACAAGGGACAGCACAGTCAAAGCGGTAATCAAAATAGTCCAATTTGCAGAAACCTATGGCTAGTTGATCACAGTGTTCCTAGACATAAAATAGTTGAGCAGTCAACTAAATTCTTACTTCATCTGTTTAAGTGGAAACATTCTAGGTCCAGTGAATAAAAGTCCTACCTGAATCATAAAAAGTGAGCCATGGCCCATCAATGAATTCTCTAGAGAACCCTGACTGATTTAGGGTTTTTGCATTTTGAGATAGTGTAAACTATCTTTATATACATAAAGAAACTGAGGGTGAGAGAATTTAAGTAATTTGTCCAAATTCATACATTAAGAAATTCCATAGTCCTGGGATTTTTACCATGCTCTAGAAACAAATCCATATTATTAACTACTTAATTCTAGCTCCTAGCCAAGTACATGACTTATACATAGTAAGTGTTCAATAAATATCTGTTGAAAGAGTATCCAAAAAGAATTTTACAATGGTTTCTAAAAATATATTAAACATTAATATTACAATGATCATTATAAACATATTACTGATAATATTCTAATAAATAAAAACTAACAAAAACATGTTAAAGTTACTAATAAAACTGATTTGGTAGACAGCTGGAGGGAGAAAAAGGGAGAGGGAAGTTGCATAATAACCACAGAAGAATTTTAACATTAACTTTCTATGGTGCAATGTTTGAAGATGAAGACCTGACTTACCCTACTTTTTGCTCTTGATAAATATAACAAAGGAAAATTTAAAAACAAAAGTACAATTTCTAAAGAATATCAACTTCTTGTGGTATATTTTTTCTCCCAAACTATTGTTCTCAAATTTGACCTACACAAATAGCTTTGAAGAAGGAAAAGAAAAAAAAACAGTTTTCACTTGGAAGTAAAAGACTGTAAATCTTCTTTCCTTGCTCTGGCTATAAATTTGTTGCGGAAAAAAAGCCCATCATGGGTTCTTGACTCTGTCACCATTCCCATCTCTGTGAAACTAAAATGTAGGTAGTATCTTTTCCTGACCAGAATTCCATCAAGATATCAACTCATTAAATTCTAAAAACAATGACAATGAAAAATAATTGAGTGACACTAAGTTACTGGTAAGATCTTTATATCTATCAAATGATTTTTAAATAGATATATAATAGATATGTTCTTGATTACAAAAGTATTTATACGTTGGCAAACATACTCAAATCTAAATTCAAGATAAACAAAAAATGATTGTTTTCCACCTATTCTGAAATTTTATTATTTTTCATTAAACATATATATTACTAAATATTTATGAGTCTCATTTCTTCAGACTCCTCAGGCTTCAGAACTGTAAGTAATACATTTCAATTGTTTAGGCCACCCAGTGTTGGGGTGATCGGACCCAACACCAGGTGATGGGGGTGATGAAGTCTGACGGAGTCAAAGGAATGAGAAAAGACAGTTTGAGAGAGAAAGTGGGTCCAGGAAGCCATCGCTAATGTATGGAGGCTGCAAAGGCCCCGAGCTCTGGAAGCCCATGCTATTTATTGGTAATCCAACAAAGAAACAGGTGGTGAGAATGTGGGGGTCGAAAGGGCGTGTTGCATTAAGCACATGATTTACAGCTGTGATGATTTAGCATATGCTGTGCTACTTGAGATAATGGAGAGCAGATTCTTTTAACTCAAGATACAATCGATCCTGGGAGAGCAAGGAGCCAGCAAGTCTAGACACATTCCAGAGCCACGAGCCCTGGATTCTATCCAAGCCACGAAGGGTTTTATGCCCTGGGCTTAGATTATGGTGCGTCAGGGTAGCCCTTCTACCCTTTAGCACAGAGCTTGGCGTTCCAAAGGCCACAAGGGGTTTTAGACCCTGGACCCCGGACATGTTCCAAGACTCTTTTACATTATACCAGACATGCAAGCCCTGCCTCAACTTCTCCCAACAGTCAGCTTTTCTCCCAACAACCCAGTATACAGTAATTTGTTATAGAAGCACAAACTGACTGAGACATGAACACATATGACCACTCCTAGGGTCTTGCTAAAATATCCGAATGATTTCTTTAAATTGTATCTGACTTCAATGGGAC
Organism: Pan paniscus; assembly: GCF_029289425.2. NCBI lineage: Eukaryota > Metazoa > Chordata > Mammalia > Primates > Hominidae > Pan > Pan paniscus. The sequence goes on along the minus strand of NC_073262.2, from coordinate 113,369,703 downwards.
TTATGTTATTACTGTTGCTGTATATTTGGCCAATAAAAATAAAGGAAGGAGGACTTTTAAGTTTGGTAATTTTGGGATTTGGAATGTGAGTTCAATAGCTTTTATGTAGGCCCAAATTTCTGCAGTGGCCATGCAGTAAAGTAGAAAAGCATAAAGAAATAGAGAAAGCAGAAATGTAGTCAGTGTAAAGTGGGATTGTAGAATCTCTTCATTCTAGTTGAGATTTGCCATGTAGGAACTTGGGTGCAGCATTGCCAGATGCTTTAGATTTTCAAGATAAGCCAGAAATCCAAATTTCATGTGATTTTAAAATGTCAGTAACAAATGTTTTAACATTTAAAGCTGTGTGGGTATGGCAGGATGCACACATGATGGAAAGCTCATGTGCTTTATCTTCAGCGCTATGGTCACTAGCTTGTAATTCCTGGTTCAAATGGTACACAGAATTAGTTTAATATTATACAGCCTTCCTTAACTGATGGGAGCAGAGTGCTACAAACCTCAAATGTTCAGAAGCAAAACTGTAAACTATGATTCAGCTTACGAAAAACAATATAGAAAATAAATCAATTTCTGGTGTAAAACTAATTGAGCAATATTACCTTACACATGCAACAGAATTGGGGTAGGCTTATTTCAATTCAATAAACACACAGTGCTCTGCCAGGCAGAACCTATTCTAAGAAGTAAAATATCAGGAAAAATCCCACATAAGCAATTTTGTCATAATCACAAACTGTTACAAGTCAACATCATCAATCTATAAGCAAAAACAACTAATTAAATCCAGAATCAGATTCAACAGTTAAAAATTCTTGTTGCCAAACCAGCTATTTTTTATCTACAGATAAATCTTGATTTGACATACCCATAAGTTACAGCTTCTAGGCTTCTATGCACCCACCCTCCTTTTATAAAAGCAAAGAACACATCATTTAATTATTTCACGAGTGCAACAATTACAGGATGCAATCCAATCAAAAGTTCGGTCAGTATCCTACCTTACAAATACTTAGAGGCTTGGCTAGTGAAGTCAGTTTTATTGTCCCTTCCTGTATTCTTGCCTGTAGCTGTCCCTGATATTTATTGTTTCACTCCAGACTTGAAAAGTCTGCTCTCATAAAGAGGCTGGCATGACTTAACAGTATTTAAATCAAAGCCTCAATATGCAAAGGAATTAATATTTTACCAATGGAAACATTTCCTAAAGCTTTCAAAAATACCTGTCTGCTTCTAGAACTCTAGCTAGGTACCCAGCACCTAACCTTCTTACGTAGCGTTTGCCCGTGCTTCAGATTTAACATTATTACAGCACTTGTCACAAGTCTTGTCTTGATTTTAAATAACTCAGGTATGTGTTTGTCTCCACAGACTTGTTCTAGATATCTGGAAGGTAATGATTTGGTCTTATTTATCTTTTATTATTCATTGATAGATGACCAACCCATAATAAGGCCCTACTCAGAGTAGATACTCAACAATGTTTATAAATTACAATATAAAAACCTGAAGATTTAGAGATATGAAAGCAAACCATCCTTTCCCTTGTATTTTTTGTTTGATTTTAGTTGGTAACTTCTTTCTGACTGCAGCTGTTGCCAGTCCATAATGTTACAAGATATACACCATCTTCTTGTTGAATTACACAGAATAGCTTTTGAGTTTCCCATTTGTCAACAGAAGATATCTCTTAAGACTATGGGGATAATACACATACACATTATATACACTGACCCTTTAATAGAGTGTGGTAACCAATGAGAGCAATGATCGCATTATATTAAATTCACTGTTTATCTCTTCCTTAGAATACAAGTCCCTGAGAACACTGATCATTGCAAGTCTCTTCACATTTCCAACACTAAACAGAGCGTAGAGCTTGACAAGATATACTCAGTAAATAACATCTCTTAAAATAATGATCAATAATAAACACATTTGAATAAAAATGATAATAACAGGCCAAGTGGTAGCTCACACCTGTAACTGCAGCACTTTGGGAGGCCAAGCTGGGAGAATGACTTGAGGCCAGGAGCTAGACCAGGAGTTAGAGACTAGCCTGGGCAATACAGCAAGACCTTGTCTCTATAAAAAGTAAATAAATTGAAAAGACAATTGCCAGGCATGATGGTACACAACTGCAGTGCTAGCTACTGAGGCAAGAGGTGAGAGGAGGCTGAGGCAAGAGAATTGCTTGAGCTCAGAAGTTCGAGGTTAAGTGAACAATGATTGTGCCACTTCAGTACAGCCTAGGTAACAGGTCCTGTCACAACTTTTTTTTAAAACAATAACAGTCAATTAAAGAAACAAAATAAAATGTAGTAAAAGGACTTCCGGTTAAGATAATGATAGCTGTCTAAATTCAAATCTCTCCATGCATCATTCAAAAATTATACAGATAAACAAAAGGAATAAAATTTTTATCTTTTCAGAAAAGCTTAAAAACAAAAAACACAACAATCTTCATTTACCTGGAAGTAGAAAAATATGTACCAATTACTATTGGAACATTTCTGCAGCTCCTGCTACAACCTTTTGCAGAGACTATGTGGGATTTGGAAAGTGTACCAAAAAGAGAAGAGGGGATTGAGAAAAAAAAATATGTTCCCACAAATAGAAAGTCCCAACTAAGAAGAAAAGATATATTAAAAAGAAACAAAATACAAACAAAAAGAGTCCGGGTACATCCAAGCATTGACCATAGAGATGCGATGTAAAAATTCACATACAGAATGACTTCAACAAAAATGGCAGTGCAGGTAGCTCCAAGGACCTGTCCATCCACAGAATTTCTGAAAAATCACGGATAACTTTGAAAATCAACTTTGTAATAATTCTGGAAAAATTCAAAGACTTACAGGAACCAAGGAAACTCTGAATCAAGAAGGACACAACTTAGAAATTGTAGAAAAGCTTTGTGGCATTTTTACTTGCCCTAGCCCCACCTATCTTCCCAGTGGTTGTCTTGAGAGGGCAGCCCACATTCACAGTGTGGGACACTGGTCCCTGATTCTGGGGACAGCACAGCAGATCTTATTCTCGAAGAATTGTGTTTGTCTATGCTAACTTGTCTGGGGGCTACCTTAGGAGCTGACTCAAAACATTTGCTTTTGTTTTACCTAAAGCAGAGTACACTCAGGGCAGTAAAGCAGGTATGCAGAGGGTATTCCTAAAAGTCATTGCAAGGGAAGTGAATAATTGTGGCAAAAAATAGACACAGAAACCCTGGCAGGAAAAGTTGGTGAGAACATTCCTTTGGGTTATTAGGAAATTCAGAAGCACTCCTGCATATTGAGAAATTTAAGAAGTCATGTGCATATGCAAGGCAAAGCACATGTGCAGAAAAGACTTTAGAAGACCCTAAGCTTTCACCTCTAGTTACTCAGGGTGAGCAGTAAGTTAAGGTCTAGGCAGAGTTGTACATAAACCAGCCAAGTATTGGAGAGCCAATCTGCGAAGACTGACAGAGTTTTGTTTTCCCGTTTTTTCTTTCTCTTTTTGGAAGAGCTTAAGAGGAATTAGTGTTTTCTTAAAAAGGCAAAACTATACTGAAAAGGAAGAAAAAAACTGGAACATTGATACTTCTCTACTTTAAATCTAACTACTAAGCTACAGTAATTGAAATCATGTGGTACTGCCATACAGCTAAGCATATAGACCAATGGAATAGAATTGAGAAATAAACCTGTATGAAAAAGGGTGTCACAGCCACTCAGTGAAGGAAGCATAGTCACCTTAACAAATAATGCATGCCATAGTGATAATAAATGACACATTCATGAATAGTCACTTTAACAAATAATGCATTATAGGTGTCCATATGCAAAAGAATGAAGTTGGACTCCTACCTCATACCATATACAAAAAAATAAACTCATAATGGATAAATAACTTAAATATGAGTGGAAAAGCTATAAAGATGTTAGAAGAAAGCATAGGAATAAATCTCCAAGACCTTGGACTTGGCAATGGATTCTTAGGTATGACACTAAAAGCATGAGCAACAAAAGAAAACTCTTACTCCTCAAAAAGCATAACAAAAGAAAACTTATTCCTCAAAACTAAAAATGTTGCTGCATTCAAAGAACATATTCAAGGAAGAGGAAGGATACCTATATAATGGGAGAAAACATTTGCAAATAATATGCCTAAAAAGGATCTAATGTCTAGAATATATATTTTTAAAACTCTTAAAATTCAATAACAAACAAACATCTAAAAATCACCTTAAATAATTTCAAAAATTAAAAACCAAACAAGTTTATTATACTCAGGAAAGATAGAAAAAAGGACAAAAGTATATCAAAAAGGAAAAAATTAAACATTGCCAAAGACAATTAACTTTGAATGCAATATAATAGCATTAAAGAAACACAACCAGGAGATTAAAAATAAGGTAAAGTTGTACAAAAAGTCAGAAAAGAAAATGGCTATGAAAGTATTCAAAACGATCTAATATTTGTATAATTTGAGTCCCCGAGAAAGGAAAACAGAAAATTTAACCTTAGCACAAGGAACTATTCTGGAAATAAAAGATCTAAATTTATTAATTGACAGGGTGTAATTAGCACCTAGACAAATTGATGCAGATTTATCAATGTCTAGATATATCATAGTAAAACTGTTAGAATTTAAAGAAAAAATATCCTCTCAGCATAAACCTCTAGGCATAAAGATCAAATAATGTACAAGCAGATAGTCAGAAAATTCTCCAAAGCAATCCACAAAGTAAAGCAATAGTGGAGTATCTTTTTTAAAAAAACCTCAAGAAAAGCAGATATGAACAAAGGGATTGTTTTAATCCAGCCAAGCAATCCAACCTCTTAAGTGTCAATAATAAAGGAAAACAAATTTAAATAACCAAGAATATAAGCAGTTATGTAACTATGAGTTCTTCTCGAGTTATCTACTAGACAATGAGCTTCATTCAAATAAGAGATACCAAAGAAACTAGCAAAGTCACTTATGATGAAGATTTAATGTATTTAGTTACAGATCTGAAACTTTCATAAAAAAAAGGAACCAAACATTTGAGGAAGAAATTATTCCAATTCTCTATAAACTATTCCAGAAGATGGAAGCAGAGGCAATACTTTCTAACTCATTCTAAGAGACCAGCATTACCCTAATACCAAAACTTAACAAAGATATTGTAAGAAAACTAGAGCCAATCTCTCTCATGAACATACAAACAGTCCTCACCAAAATACTAGCAAACTGAATCCAATGATGTATAAAAAGAATTATACACCATGACATGCCGAAGTAAGATTTTTTTCCCAGGTATGCGAGTCCGACTCAAATTTTAAAAGGAATTAATGTTCTAACATAAACATTGCAGTTAAAAAAATAAATATATATGAAAAAATTGTGTGCATACTGAACGTGTACAGACTTTTGTCCTTGCCCTTATTTTCTAAACAATACCACAAGTATTTTAATAGCATTTACATCATATTAATATCATAAGTAATCTAGAGAGGATTTATTAAAGTGTGCAAGAGAGGCCAGGTGCGGTGGCTCACGCCTGTAATCTCACCACTTTGGGAGGCCAAGGCAGGCAGGTCATGAGGTCAGGAGACAGACACCATCCTGACTAACATGGTGAAAACTTGTCTCTACTAAAAATACAAAAAATTAGCCGGCATGGTGGCATACTCCTGTAGTCCCAGCTACTCGGGAGGCTGCGGCAGGAGAATCGCTTGAACCCAGGAGGCAGAGGTTGCAGTGAGCCAAGATTGCGCCACCGCGCTCCAGCCTGAGCGAAAGAGCGAGACTCTGTCTCAAAAAAAAATGGAGACAGGAGAATATGTACAATTTATATGTAAATACTATGCCATTTTATATTGGGGACTTTTTTTTTTATACATACAGAGTCCTAGAACCAATTCCTCAAGGACACCAAGAGACTGCTGTACTTTCTTAGAAGACTTTTCAGCATTCATGTAAAAAGAAGCAATTTAAACTACAAATTTTTCTTTATTCCCTTTGATATAAGGGGCAAAAGTAACATGGTTTACATAAAGTAAAATACTTTTTTCTTTTAAAAATAAAGCCTGCAGTTTTTTTAATATTAAAAATGAATTAGTATAATCCATCATATCAACAGGCTAAAGAAAAGAATCATAAGATTATAGCAAGTTATAGCAAAAGATGCAGAGAACACATTTGACAAAAGGTAACACCTATTCATAATAAAAACTCTCAGCAAACTAGAAAGAGAGGGGGACTCCCTCAATTGAATCAAGATCGACAAAAGCCTAGAGCTGACATCATACTTAATGGTGAGTTTCCGTCCTACTGAACCTGCAGCTGGAGTCGCCCCTAAAGCAGCAGGAGGATTCCCACAAAGGACTACCCCAAACTGTCTGAAGAAGAGGCTGGGTGGAATTCCAAAGAAGGAAGCACTAAATGCCAGGATGATCAAACCAAACCATTTATTAGGGGAACTTAATACAGAAGGGGCTTCAGCTTCCTCATGATGGACAGCAAGGAAAGATTTCCTACCTAGGAATATCCATTACAAAGGGGTGGGGTGATAGAGTTTATATGGAGGTTAAAGAAATTTAAGCTCAGGGCCCAGGCTAGTTTCTAAGTGTTCAGCAACATGTTTGATCTTTCAGTGTTTTGGGCATAACACCAAGAGTGAACCCTAATTTACACTATGGACTTTGGGTGATAATAATGTAACAGTGGAGGTTCATGGAGTGTAGCAAAGGTACCACTCTCATGTGTGATGTTGTAGAAGAGGCTACGTACGTGTGGGGACAGAGGCATATGGAAACTCTTTGTACTTTCCACTCAATTTGCTGTGAACCTAAAACTGCACCCTTAAATGAATGCACTTACCTCGATTTAATAAAAGAATCCATGAATCTATGCTGATATAAATAAATGAATAAACAAATAGACATAACTCAAATTTCTTCCTTATAATGGAATCCAACTGACAAATGTAGAAACAGTAAGGAAGTTAGAAAATTAGCATTAGCACCCATGATAATGAGTCAATTGTACAAGAATATTTATTGGATGCTAAAACCAATGGTTAAAGGTTTGATGAAAAGCAAACTATTTACACAATTCTAAAGTATCTTCTCACAAATTACTTAGTAATTACAAAGAGTAAAAAACTACTTTCTAGGGGAGAAATCAGGCAAACTCTACGTTAACCAAATAATTAAAGTTAAGATCACTAGTAGGGGACAAACCAACATCATATGACTTCTGATAAGACACACTGAGGATACATCACATCTGTGGTGCTCCTGCCAGAAACCTATTTAAGTCATACAAAAATATCAAACATTAAAAGAGATATCTGGGTTTTTTGTTTGTTCCTGTAATTTTTAATTTTTGTGAGTAGATAGTAGACATACATATTTATGTAGTATATGTGATATACTATACAAGTATACAGTAGGTAATAACCACATCCATCAGGATGAGTATCCATCACCTCAATCATTTATCCTTTGTGTTACAAACAATTCAATTATACTCTTATTTTTAAACGTACTATTAAATTATTATTGACTATAGTCACCCTGTTGTGTTATCAAATACTAGGTCTTATTCATTCTATTTTTTAAAAAACATTACCTAAAACCAGACAGTTAATACAAAAGCTGACATAATACTAAAGCATATGAAAGTAGCAATTTAATAAAGAGAATTGAAATACTGTCTTCTTTGCCAGATACATATCCCTTAAGTAACATTCATTCCTCATTATTCTAAGGGTCTTCAAATTCTTCATAACCTGAACATAATCATGTGGAAAATATCAGAAAAACTGAAGTTGATGGCAATTCTACACAAAACTAGCTTATATTCAAAAAATGGCAAGGTCATGAAAGAAAGAAATATTGAGAAACAGTTCCAGAATAAAGAGATATTATAATCAAACCAAATGTGTGATTTGGGTTCAGATCCTAAACTAGATAAGAAATACATATATGTACACACACATATATGACTATAAATGACGTTAAAAGTAATTGGCAAAATTTGAATAAACCCTGTAGATTAGACATCTCTACATTAAGTTAATGAGTTTGGTCATTGTTTTGTGTTGTATAAGAGTGTTCTTGCTCTTAGGTAATATATGTTGAAGTATTTAAGGATAAAGGGGCATTTACTCTCAATAAGGTTCACAAAAAAAATTGTGTGTGAGTGTGTATATTCAGAGAATGATAAAGCAAATATGGTAAATGTTAGCCATTGGGAAGTCTAGGTAAGGAGTAAATAGTCATTTGAATTCTTGCAATTTTCTGTAAGTTTGAAATTATTTTAAAATAGAATATTATACAATTTTTTAAAAGCAAATCTAAGTATGTAGTAATATATGTAACAATGTTAAGTTGTAGGATATGCTTATACAGTAGGTTGTAGGAATAGGATATCTAGTAATAATTCTGATAAGCCTATTTCCTTGTTTGGATGGAATTTAAAAAAGGAACTGGAATTGACTCTTTCTATTGCTTACTATTCTTCATGATTCACTGAAATGCAATGTTCTGAGCATTTCACAGCAGTAACCCAACCTCTCTTCTCTTCCTTATTCATCTTTTCAGAAAACCATCTTTCTTTATCGTTTCATGAGATCCTCTTTGGGCTCAATATAATAGAAGCTTCCATCAGTTTTTGTAAAATACAGAACCATGAACTCTCTAAGCAGAAAACCCTTTATCTAAGACTTAGTTGATTCCTGGATGAGTATCTCAATTTGAGGTACTGGAAGTGAATAATTTATAAAGTTATTTCAGCAGTATGAGTTAGATTTCTGATATAAACCTATTTAAATAAAATAAAAATATTAAACAGTGAAAAATATAACAGATACATATTTTCAGAAGCATTAATTCCCTAAAACCAAACAAAATGTTATAAAAACTGACAAAATAAAGCATGTTAAAGTAGCAGTGTAATAAACAGAGAATAATTTTTTTTTGTGCTGGGCACAGTGGCTCATGCCTATAATCCCAGCACTTTGGGAGACTGAGGCAGGAGGATCACTTAAAGCCAGGAGTTCAAGGCCAGCCTGGTCCACATAGTGAGACCTCACCTCTACAAAAAAATTTTAAAAAGTACTCCCAGCTACTTGGGCAGCTGAGGCAGAAGGGTCATTTGAACCCAGGAGTTCAAGGCTGCAGTGAACTATAGTCATGCCACTGCACTCCAGCTTGAGTGACAGAGCAAGAACTCATCTCGAAATAAATAAATATGTTTTTTCTCTCACCAGGCATATCTCTCTTAAATATACATGCATTCTTCTAAAGATTTTTAAACTGCATTCAAAATTATCAAAATTGCTCTCCAAAATTTTATTGGCCAATTTTATTTTAATGAACATGTCAAATTATTCGAATGAAAAATTCTGGAAGATAGAAGATTTCATGGCTATTTATTCTTAAATAATTATTCCCCACTTTATAAACATTAGATACCTGAAGTAAGCAATAGCATTTCCATTGATGATTTCAGCTTGATTCAGTGCTAAAATTCTTTAGTGTTTCCATATAACCATTGGTAGCCTGCCCCCAGACTTTGTGGCTATTTCAGTCAGAATTTCTAAAGTCACCACTCATTTTTTGCAACAGCAGCTAATTTCTAAACAAAGCAAAAGACGTTGTTTTATTTTGAGACATATGGATTCAGTGAGTCTGACTATACACCCATGAAAAATCAATGTTTTCCACATGCTGACTTAGCTTATCTTGTTATCACCATTGATTTAATTGATCAAAACGAATCAACTTCAATCATAGCTATTGCGTCCATATGAGCCATTTGCATCAGCAATTGTAAATATATACTTTTAACATCACTTTAGAGGGTTCTATACCAGTAGTGCAGCAGTTACCTACTCTGATCTGGCAATTACCAATGGTAATGTAAAAAAGTTGACTTTAAAAATGATCATGCACTGAGTAAACATATTGCCACTCACATATTGCCATACACAGCCACTCCACCAGTATTAGCATTTATTGGTTCTCTTGTTACATATAGTAGTTGATAAATGGTAAGATGCTACCACAGATTTAAAAAAATGAGGAGCATTATGCATGATATACACTTCAAACAAATCCAGCATCTTAAAGACTCCCATTTTTGTCATTAACTATCCAATAATAATGTTTGAGATTCACATCAAAACAATATAGAAGAGAAAGAAAGAGGGTGAGGGTACAGATGACAAAAAACTGTCTGAGAGTTATTAATTGGTGAAGCTGGGTGATGAGTTGATATAAGTTCTTCATAATGTCTTTCCTATTGTGCCAACTTTTATGTATGTTTGAAATTATCCATTATATTTGAAATATACCGTGTTTCATGCTATTGATATAAAACTATATGCAAAAACAAATCAAAGTTTAAAAAAAGGTACAGAGGATATAGATAATATGCTAACTTTTGGGCTTAAAACAAAAGAATATGGAGGTAGAGGTACACATATTTGTTTATGTGTATAAAGTTGATTCTGAACAAAATAAAACTTAAAAACTAAATCATATTTCTATATAATTTAATAAAAATGACTGGTTTTAATTCATCACCTTAAAATATTTGTATTTATGTTTAAGACGTTGGACAGCAACTTGTGATCATGCATGTCTCCTCATAGTCCACCAGGACATGACTCAACACATTTTTACTGTCAAGCATCATGTATATCAATGATTTGCTGGTATTAAGGATAAAGTAAAGCTAAGAATTTAAGTTACATCAGAAACATTAAAAAATGGAGACCATAATTGATGAACTGAGTGTTTTACCGGTCCATAAAGAAGCAATTCTGAAGAGTTTACATTTCAGCAAATGGTTAAGAGCATGAAACTCAGACTACCTGGTATCAAAATCTGCCTCAATTATTTACTAGTTGGGTAGCTCTTGGGCTAATTCCCTGACCTCACTGACACTCAGTTTCTTCATCTGTGTAATGGGAATATCATACCTCAGAGGGTTGTTGTATTATTGTGTCCAGAATTGGTTCCTTCCAGTAGGATCTTGGTCTCGCTGACTTCAAGCGTGAAGCCACGGACCCTTGCAATGAATGTTACAGTTCTTAAAGATGGTGTGTCTGGAGTTTGTTCCTTCTGATGTTCAGATGTGTCCAGAGTTTCTTCCTTCCGGTGGGTTCGTGGACTTGTTGACTTCAGGAGTGAAGCCACAGACCTTTGCAATGAGTGTTACAGCTCTTAAAGGTGGTGCATCTGGAGTTTCTTCCTTCTGGTGGGTTTGTGATCTTGCTGACTTCAGGAGTGAAGCTGCAGACCTTCGCAGTTGAGTGTTACAGCTCATAAAGGTAGTGTGGACCCAAAGAGTGAGCAGCAGCAAGATTTATGGTGAAGAGTGCAAGAACTAAGCTTCCACTGCATGGAAGGGGACTCAAGTGGGTTGCCTCTGCTGGCTGGGTGGCCAGCTTTTATTCTCTTATTTGGCCCCGCCCACGTCCTGCTGATTGGTCCATTTTACAGAGTGCTGATTGGTGCGTTTACAAACCTTTAGCTAGACACAGAGCACTGATTGGTGCGTTTTTACAGAGTGCTGATTGATGCATTTACAAACCTTTAGCTAGACACAGCACTGATTGGTGCGTTTACAATCCTTTAGCTAGACAGAAAATTTCCTCAAGTCCCTACCCGACCTAGAAGCGCAGCCAACTTCACCTCTCATTATTACATAAGTTAATCCCTCTATAACTGGGTTTAAGGTTTTAATATTTTTAACCACAAAATCAGTAACATAACAAAAGTAGGAACAAAAATAATAATATAATAGAAATAATATATTGCATTTTTTTTTGAGTCCATGGCACTAGAATTAGAAATACCTGACTCTAAGGTCTGGCTCTAATACTTACTATCTATATGACCTTGGGCACATTACTTAACCTTAGTCTTCTAATCTGTATAATATACATATGTAAAAAGCACTTAGTGGAACCACACACACAGTAAATACCCAATAGAAAGATATTTCAAAAGGTATGTTTTACTCTTATAAAGTTTATTTGCCACACTTTTATATTGATCATAACATGAAATCATTATGCTATAAAAATACATACTGAAGAAGTAATTATAAAACATTTTGCTAAGTAATTTACAATGGTGGTAGCACAGGCCCATAGTCCCTTAACTGAAACTCTTAAGCCTCATATATTTCATAATTCAGAATTTTTCAGATTTTAGAAAGATAATACACAGCAAAGGCTGCATATTTTATACCTCCAGTGAGGTCTGAAGTAGCATCCAATAATCAAACACATTAATATTCTGTACTGAAATGCATGAATATTCAAATTGAATATAGCTTTACCAAGATCATAAGTCACCTCAGCTCAGTAGAAGTCAGGTTTTGCAGCCAAATGACTTAAAAGAAAGCTTTTAGTTTTCTCAGATTTGAGATTTCAGAATTGTAGATAAGAAATCATAGATCTGTATTTGCATAGCTACTAACAAAGCAAGGTGCACAGATTTCTTTATGTGCCTGTTAACTGGATGATTGATATAAGAAAGTTTTCACAAAAACATTTTTGTCTTTTGCAAAGAAAGAATCAAATGTTCACTTTACCCCCATTAAGTTTTATGAGTTAACTGTGAACTCATGTGCTTTTCTAGCCAAAAGGTCTGGTAGGACCACAAAATACAGCTACGTATCCACTAGGAGATCTGTAACACTTTCTGTATCTGGATTAGATTCTCTTTAGGATATTCAGTAGCTTTGCTTCAGGTCTTCCTAGACTACTAAAATACAAAGTAACATACAGGTAAAAAGGATTTCATTGAAGGAAGAGAAGAAGGAGAAGGCGGGAGAGAAATCTTCCATTCAGATTAATTGGGTCCTTTTGCAACTCAGAGTTTACTCCTATAATAACGAGCATTTTTAACGGTTTTGTCCAAATTTTTGTCTATACTTCTTTTTAATGCTATTAATATAATCCAAAGACTGTAAATTTTATCTTTTCCAGGAAAAGTGTGTCCATATAATTTTTTTTTTTTTTTGAGACAGTCTCGCAGTGTCGCCCAGGCTGGAGTGCAGTGGCGCAATGTCAGCTCACTGCAACCTGCGCTTCTCAGGTTCAAGTGATTCTCCTGCCTCAGCCTCCTGAGTAGCTGAGGCACCTGCCACCACACCCAGCTGATTTTTTGTATTTTTAGTAAAGATGGGGTTTCATTTTGTTGGTCAGGCTGGTCTCAAACTCCTGACCTCGTGATCTGCCTACAGCCTCCCAAAGTGCTGGGATTACAGGCGTGAGCCACCGTATCCTGCCTAAGTGTGTCCATATAATTTTCTAGATGTCATTGGTTTGAATAGTCTTCAGAAAATGACTTTTTTTTAAACAAATGGTCAATAAATAACCATACTTTTAGTTGTTGCTCTACTTCCCTGGATTTACACTGATTACTTAACTCTCCATGTATTTAATTAACAGGAGAAATCAGTAGAATGCGTTGATTGTCTGGGTGAAAGGCCTTATAATTATGCTGACAACTATTATTAATAATTACAAAAGTAATTCAGGATAACTTAATTTTGCATGTAGTAAAATCAATAAGAAAAACCACACACTGAGCCTGCAAAAACATTATTTATAATCAATTGTAATTCCTTTCTCAGCAAATTTATTTTTTATATTTGGCATACATCAAAGCTATGGATGTTTAAAGCCCAGAAGCCCAGAAATAAAATGAAATAATCCAACAGGCATTTTTAAAATGAGGCATTTCTATTTATAAGTAGAAATCCTATTATTATCTAAATAGTATATTATACTTGGCCAAAGTCACTTTTAGGAAGATAACCAAAAAGAAAGCTAAATGTTAGAAAAATTATTTTTCAAATATTAAAGAATTTTAATTAGGACCCCTGTTGATCCATTTATGTGGGATTTTTATTATTTTTACCTTTCAGGCTACAAAAATCAGCAGTTGACATCAAAGCCAAGGTAGACTGGTAAATTTTAAACTTGTTTATTCTTCGTCTAATGAATGCTTTAACCATCCATGAGAAAGAATCAACAACCTTCTACTTAAAAGACAGCAGTTGTTTTTAAAGCTTCATGCTTTATCCACTATGTCTGATAAGAGTGATTACTGGGGATCGTGGTCCATTCACTTAAATATCCAGAGTAAAGTTTCAAACTCAATGGGAGAAGAACCCTACTACCACTGCTGTAACTGACCAGTCTGGAAGTACTTCTTTATCATGCTCAAAGCTGAGGTACAAACCTTATCTTTTCCCAAACCAAAATAAATCACTCAATGTCCAGCCTGACACTAACTACAAAAGATTTTACAAAAGAAGTAAAGGGTCTCTGCGGGTTTACTGAAGGAAAGGAAGAGACATCTAATTCTTGTGAGTGCCAATTGCAAATGATTAATGAATCAACCCAAGCTAACAGGAATGGGAGTAAATCAACACAGGGTCAAGTGGTCTAGGGGTCAAAAGGCTGAGCAAATAAGCAATTTGTTGTGATGTTTATAGAGGATTTTCCCAGGGAAGGTCACAAAATACTGTGACTGCAAATAGAGTTATGAAAACTCCTCTGCTGACTTCTGGGGAGGAGCCATCTGCATTCCTGATGGGTGCACATAAAAGCATCTGTCCTCAGGTGCCTCTGATCTTGTTAGAAAACAAGGTGTCTTGAGGACATCTTCTCTCTACTCTGTTTACTAGAGCAGACAGATTCTAGACTGCACAAAATGAATATTAAGAAAAAGGTGAGAGGAGAGGGAGTGGGAGGAACCCTAGAAGGTGAAATAAACAGAATATAAGCCGCATAAACTGAAAGGAAGAACATAAGAAAATCTGCTTCTCTGTTTATCAGAGTTTCAAAGGTTTGCAGAAATTGTTGTTAATAATAAAGTTCATAGGCTCTTAGCACCTACTGCAGATAAAGAGAGGATCTTTAGGCTCTAACAGATGAGAATCTCTGCTTTACACATAAAGAAACCCTTTTAAGAAGAGAGAAGATTGCATTCAGATCAGTTATTACTAACCACTGTTATTGTTTCTGGTAACCACTGGGAGAAGCAGACTGCTGTTCTGCTGAGGCAGAGCAAGGTGAAAAAACACTTACCCATCAGACAACCTGTGTGTTCTTCAGTCTCAGAAGAGTGAAAAATGCCTCCAGAAACATAATAACAACAAAAAAACCCTGGGTTGTCACTTCTGTGTGAGAGTATTGAATCTAGGGTCCACAAAACACTATGTTAAAAGTCCCCAAATCTTACTCCCTCCATATACATGTGATATCCTGATTAATCTGTGTGCATTGTTCTGAGACTCTTACAGCCTCCATCAGATTCTCAAATGGTCCTTAAAGGTTTAATAACCACCATTATATAAGGTTTAATATCCTTATAACCAGTAGGAGGTAGTACAGGACTGAAAGGAAGAAATAGCAGTGACCCTCTATTTAGCTAGCTAACTCCAAAAGAGGGCTTGTCGTGAACCTCTCTCTCACTCTCACTCTCTCTCTCTCTCTGTGTGTGTGTGTGTATGTGTGTGTGTGTGTGTGTGTGTGTGTGTGTGTGTGAAACAAAAAACTGAGTCAAGATTCAAAAGTCTTGGTATTATATTGTTAATATTAATAATCATATAATTTTAATCAATTTTATAACAGAGTGGAGAATTTTACCAAGTGACAGGAAGCCTGTAAAAAGAACTAAGGATAATATGTTAGACAGGGTATTTGCTGACTAATCAACATATTGCTAAATTGAAACTTAAAGAAATGTTTTATAAGTCCCCAAGCAGATACAAGGCATAGCATCAAAAGGGAAATTGAAAGAACTGTGGTGATGCATACACAGGTAAGCAAATACGCCTCAGATTTCGTTGGTTCATATAAAGAAATAACACAGATTAAACATTTTAGTTATTAAACAGTACATATCTTGCATAATTTTTCCTTTTCCATTCTGCTGGTGCTCCAAAAGGAGTATTCAAAATCAAATGTTGTCTCATGAAACATCCACGTGAAATTATTTTATAAGATGAGTGAGTAATAACCTTTGCATTGAAAAACTTAGGAAGTTTTAAGACTGCTTATGAAAGATAATATATTGATATGAGAAAGCAAAATTATTAAAATCTTGATTAAAATCCTTTAATTTCAAGATTGAAAGAGTAAGAAGAAGCATAATTAACTGATAAGTAAAATCAAATACAATGTAGATAAGAAGATATTTAGCTTTTTCCTGGCAAGATAAAATCCAAGAGACATAAGTTCTTGTAGATGAGGTAAGTAAATTGTTATTTGAATCTTCAAATTATGGAAACCTCTGAAAAAGGGATTATAACACTAACATGATAAAATATTTTGGTTTTCAAAAAGAGGAGATTATTAAATTCTGCTTGCACCAAATGTTTAAATTGGCATTGTTCCCCTCCCAAAGTTTAGAATAGGTTATTAAAAATGGATTTGAGTACTTAGAATAGAAAGTGGGGCTACTAATGGCCATCATGAGCTAACTGGGAAAAGTGATGCCAATATGAATAGTTTTCCTTGTGACAGAGCTTCTTCAGCTTGGAGAGTTCTAGATCTTCGAGCACACTCTGTAGGTATTTCTCTGTACTGATCAATATTTCTTATCAATGAATTTGAGTGAAGGCCTAAAAAGGGAGAAAATAAATTCCTACTGCATTTGGTGGGATCAGCGCAGTTATGATAGTTAAATGATTCAAAAGCACAAAGACCAAAACTGGAAGGACTTGGAACCAACACAAACAAGATGGAACTTCTTACAAGCTCAGTGGGATCCCTGTAAGATATGTGTTTTTCATAAAAAAGTAAACAAGCAAGGATATATAGATATTTTAGCTTACCTTAATTATACAAGCTAGAAAATAGTAGATACTCAAAGAGACTGAGGTATAATTAGTGATAAAGTATATGGTCATGAAAATGCAATACTCAGAACCATAGGGTATGTAGAGTCACTAATTCACCCTCATGCAACTATTCTCACACTCTGCTTTAAAGTGCCAAGCTGAGGGTATGGATATAATGATCTACCGGATTCCTTGGTTCTGAGACCCTTAAATTTTCATACTTGAGGCTAGGTAACTCCCAGATGCAGACTCTGAAGCAGTGACCGTAAACTCAGAAACTCAGAGCTAAGAAGCGTGAATGATAGGGTTGCTGACAAACCAGATAGCCCATAGGCTTCCAAAGGGGGAGACCCAACTCTGTTCCAGCCTGTTATCAGGTGCCAATGTAGGCCCATGTGGTCAGATCTTCCAACTGCTTGACAGAAAACAGAAATATGCATTTTCATATGCAATCTACTGGTTTCTTAATATATTGGCAATTAATTTAAAAATTGAGTAAATGGAAGAAGATATATTAGTGAAATAGATGTTGATAAGTTAACATTGCTTTGTTATGGGAAATTTAAAGTGCTCTAGGCCTAGCTTTCATTAAACCTTCATGTTAGTGCTACTTTGAACTTATTCTTGGGTTTCACCATTCCTCTTTTTGTCCTAACTCCTCTAATGCAAGCTTCTACCTTAGTTCTTGGCATGCTCTGGAATCCTATAGGGCTGGTTTGATTGTTTTTGCTCTTCATTGTTCTGAAAGCCCTGCCAGGGACAGTGGAACTTCTCAGAATCTTCATTTCTGTAGCTGTTCTTTGTCACAGGTCTCCCTTATTGCCCTCAGATGCACACTGCTTTCATGTCTAGGCTGGAAAAATTGCACATTGTTGCTAAAAAAAAATGTCCACTCACTTTTTTGTTTAGTGTCTGATAAATGAAACAGGGTCACGTCATAATGTCAGGCATGTCAGGCAAAACACACAAGGTGCACCATCAATGTCATGGTCTTTGCTATTTGTAGTTTATTATGGCAATTTTCTGGCAGAAGGAAATAAACTGTCTTAAGTTGTGGGGGGTCTCTTTCTAATTTACACAAAGGTATCTTTTGGGCTGGATGTGGACCTTCCCACTTTGCAAGTTCTACCCTTATCGATTTTATTGTAAAATGTTTAAGTTGGATTGGCTACAAATAGCAGAAATTAATGCAAGCTGGCTTTAGCAATATTAAAAAATAAATTAGTTGTTATAGAATTCCAGAAATAATGCAGATTGGGAAAGAGTGATCTAACTACATTACAAATACATGGAGCAACCTCATTAAAACACCTGGGAGAGAAAGGTGGTGACACAAAGCACAAAGAACTTTGGAAACAAGCAAAGTCTATAAAAGGCAAAATAAGCTTCACATAAGCACTGTATTCTAGTTGATAAAGATATTTTCCACAGGCAGATGGGTTAACAGTTCTGATGCTGCTATACATGTATAATGGAGTTAAACAAGTAAATGAATTGCAGTAGATGAGAGAGCCATGTTTTTGACTGTTTAGGTGGGAGCTTAAAGATAAGCAAGGGAAACATGATAGAATAATTCAGGTGCTAATGTGTTTGAGGTGTAGACATGACTATGAACTTATGTTTTGTTTAATATAGATGCAGATGATTGCATATAAAAATATTTATAGATAGGTGTATATGCATGTTAGTATATACAAGGGTTATTATGCATACATCTATTTCCTTGTTCTGCTAGCTTAGAGGGCCTGGAAGCAATAACACTCCATTAGCAACAAGCATACCTAATACCCAATGTTGGCTTCTAATACTATTCCTCAATAATAATAATAAAAAAAAGAACAAGGGCTCTTTAGAGAAATGGCTGATTCTAG